>NW_024039698.1:0-217364 GCF_016077235.1 Cyprinodon tularosa
AATGCAAAATTAATACTCTTTTCATAACTAGATTTTGTGTAATATGGGGTATAGAGAAAATTATATGTCTCTGCAAGTCATCTAGGAGTCTTCAGTGAAATCATAGATAAATAACAATTTTAATAAAAACGTATAAAATAATAAATTTTTGTAGATATTAGTACTGGTAAATAATCATTTTATGCAGAATGTTTATTGATAAAAGTAGGTAAGTAATGACAATGGAAAAGATTTATGCCCCAGATCTCAATCCTGAAAGAGTTTTATCCACTATACCTTTTATTTAGAAAGCACAGATATTTCAATATATGCGTATATTATTTAGCAAAGGCTGTAGGAAAGTATAGTTTGTCTTTATTTAGAAAACATAGAAGTTTTGCCTGCTAATTTTCCTGTTGGAGGAGTATAGATGGACCCTGAGAATCTGGTACCTATCTACTTTCTGCCACCCCTCAGTCTACATTGTTTATTGACTGGCCACCCTTATAAAAATGTTCTGGCTACGCCTCTGCTGTACACCATGATTTTTTTTCTAGTTCTTTTCATATAGTCTTATTTTATTGGATAAAGGTAAGCTGTTTTTTTTGTTCATTATCCATCAGTTCTAGTCTCTGTTACCAAATAGGAGTTTGTCTGTGTGTTTGGGACAACGGTCCTGCGAGGTAGACATGTGTCTTGTGCTAAGATTCTTACCAAATATCCCAGGTGCATTTGTTTTAGTATTAACAGAAACATCTGGGTGGCATCCGTAAGATCTGCCAGAAATAAAAAGACTGAACAGGAGGGGACAGATGTTGCTGTCAGTCAGCAGGAAATGTGCACAGCTGCACATGATGAGAACAGTTTTTATCTAAACTGCCAAAACAAAAGATAACCAATGCTTAGATTATTACAGAACTAACTAATTACCTTCCTAGAAGACATGATTCGGGTTCTCAGTTCAGAAGCTGTGCAATGGGTCATTTTCTCAAATATCCTTGGCTGCCACCTTGTGGGCATGTTTTGTAACTACAGGCTCATGATAATATAAAAAGCAATTCATTTTTGTTTTAGCATTTTATTCTTTGCAAGCTGAGGTTGTACATTTTTACCTTTAGACAAATAAATTAAGCCATAATATAAAGTATTTTAAGTTAATAAAAACAATGTAATTGTTTGCAGAGCTTAGTTTTACATGGTACAGTATGGGTGTTTGTTAATCATCCAAAGGAGGATGCAACATTTAGAAAAACACTAGAGAGGCAGCATTGTGTATCTGTTAACAGACTAACTGGGGTTATAAGCCTTAAGCAGAGCCGGCTGGAAGTATAAGCAGACTTTGCAGTTACCGATTGCCCGTTTGCTGAAATTGAATACTGACAGGAAGAAAAGATAAATGTACACCAACTTTTGTATCCTGATGTTTAGATATTTAAGGCCAACTTTTAAGTTTTTTAAAGTATTTTTTGTTTGTTTGTTTTTTTGTTATATGAACAAAAGTTATGAAATCAAAAAAAGAAAATCAGTTTGGAAAACCTAAAGCCTGTGTTGCTGTGGTGGCAGCTGAGTAACGCTAAAGTCCTGATCAGGGCTTCATGCACTCAGAGAGACTCTTGCTTTCGTCACAAAAAACCTCTTATTACAGAAAAGGACACCCCTGAAAGTATCCAGGATCTTCTGTTCTTTATTACATCTAAATCACCCACACTATATATTATATGTAAATCCAAGTGTTAAAAAGATGAACCATAGAATAGAATAAAAAGATCTGCTCTGTTGTTCAATAGATTGTGCCTATAATTGCTTTTCTATATTTTATAACTTAATTACTCAGCATCATAGCTTCCCAATGAGGCCAAAGGTAATGTCTGCAAACTATTTTTATTTTACTTTCAAACCAAAAGGTCAGCATGGGAACAAACTGACCTGATTTTTAATATTTAATACTTTTTATTGGCTTCAAGCACATGAAAAATGAAAGAAAAGAGACATAACTGTTCCAGTGGTGTAGATTTGACATCTTTTAGCAGCTGTAGACATTTTATTTTTCCACTTAGGTGTTAGTACTGATGCACAATGCAAAAAAAATACCAATGAACACGGATCAGCTCCTCTTTGGTTTGCAGTGTGGACTTAAAACAGTTAAAAGCTTTGCATTCATGATCTGAGGTGCGGCTTTTTTTTAACGTTCAGAGAATAAGGACCCAGAATTCAGCCAGAACAAACAGGTGACGTTTTAAGACAGTTGTGCACCTTTAATAAATAGCATCCTTATTTTAACTTTAGGATGAATGGAAATTAGAGGGGAGAATTGATTCAACCCTTTTGCAAAGTGTGTCCTGATGCAGGGCCTGCAGTTTCTGTTGGGAATGAGCAGAGATAAAGGTCAAGTGTTAACGCATGCAGCAATCTGAAACGCGTGTTTAGTCAGAGTGTCCACATGTCCTCTGTTTTCAAATAAAGTTATATAATACTTCAGTTTATTGTTAACCTCATGGAAGGTAGCCATGTTTGTTTGGAGTTTAGACGGTGTGAAAGTATGTAGAGTCTGTGCATTCTAACCAATGGATAGGCAGAAAGTGTCGCCTTAAAGCCGTCCCCTCCTCATTAGTAGAAATGCAAACAGAAATGGAAAAAAGGACAGGCAGAAAAAATGAGAGTGAAAAATAAAACACAAAGATATAAATACATTTAACATTCAAGAGTTAAAAAAATAAAGTGGAATATTATGATTATTAATAATTGGTGTAATTATTTGATAGAAAAAATAGTATTTATTTATATATAGTAATTAATTGTTTTATTACTAATTACATCTCATTTTTACACTGCCGTCCTGTCCAGGGTGCATCCTGCCGTTTGCTCCTAGACTTCTGAAGATAGGCACCAGTTCTGCAACACCTTGATGGAGGGAGAAATTCATGTATTTACTTTATTTTAATTTTATTTTATTTTCATCTATACGAGTCTAGACAGGATTTGTGTGTATAAAAAACATCTGAAAAGTTAAGCTTGTTTATGATTACTCCACTATTGATTCAAACTTGCCTTTTTGTTTGTGCAAACCTTAAGGATGGAGAAATGTTGAAAGGTTCAAAGAAAAAGAAAGGTTAAAACAAGCATGTTATCACAGTGAGATTCCCCTGAAACTTTGTCTGTAAACTAGTAGCTCTTTCTGGTATTTTTATTTAAGCAAATATAAAGTTATGGTGCAGTAAAACTACTGCACTACTGTAGACGGACTAAGGCTAAGGCTAAGGCTACTCTAATAATTACTTTCTTTTTCAGAAAAAAAAAGTGACTTGACCTTAAACTCTACACCTACATTGTTTTTACATAGTGTAACACATAATCATTGTATCAATATTAATGTTTTGGTAAACATAGTACAAAGAAATCCCTTAAAAAATAAAAGAAAACTTATATTTGAAATTACTCTGCAATAATTAATTTGTGGATACAAATGAGTTGCTCTGTACCTTAAAGGAATCTTTGTTTTTATTTTATTGACAAACCTTAAGCTGCTCCAACGGGATGAAGTTTAATAAGAATATTTTGGTGGTAAAGTATAATTTAATTCTACTCTATCATAATTCTAATGACGACACAGTTCTACGATTCCGAATCTGTTTCCAGAAATGAAGAAATATTTCATGATAATGTTTATTAGATGTTTGTTGGGTTCGTGTCATATTACATTACATTTCCTATTGAATGTTTTATTTCACTATTTCACTTGACTATAAAGTGCCACGTTAGCTCACTATTCACTCAACTCCTCCAAAATGCTCCTTCAGAGGAAGTCTGAGACCAGAGGACGGCTCCACATTCACAATTGACCCGTCTGTAAACAGCCTGCTCTGTTTGTGCAGTCTGAATTAAATCATAACCAAACACTGGATGAAGAGTCGTTGCTGGTTTTTCTGTAATTCATCACTCCTCAATTGGAACTGTTTGCGATGACATCATGAAAACTGTGGACCAATCTGCCCAATGCAACGTTTTCAATGTCTTGGACTCCTTCTTGTAAGCATGAACAAAGCATAGTTGATAATTGTGTAGATAATTGTGTTTAAAATAGCTTACAGCTTATTGGTCAAGTTTTGCACACTGTACATCCCTATTGCTCAACATTAACTGCCACCAACCCCCTGCATCCCATAGTTACGCTGTCTTTTATAGATACAGTACCAGCCATTCAAAATGGTCCTTCCCAGTCAGCTGCCAGCCGAACGGCTCACAAGTTTTTGACCTGATTTAAATGATTATCATCAGAGTTGGAAGGTTTCCTCTCAAAGCATTTCTGGTGAGAAACCCAGACAGAACTCTAAACCTCAGTACTGTCCTAATTTAGCTTGTTCAGTTTCTGTATGTTAGTTTGTTTGGCTTGTGAAGATGCAGATTGAGTTGTCTCCTGTTGCTGCACCTCCTTCCCACCTTATCCTGGTTGATCAGAGCTCTCTTTGAAAACCGGAGCCAGGACTGAATAGTCTTATCTGACCAGATCCAGAAACCAGATGTTATCCCCACCATTAAGGTCATCAGATACTTGATTAAGAATATTGTGAAGCTTGGCGATGCAGGAGGTGTATTTTTGGCTGGGCAGGGCAGAGAAAAATGACGGCAGGTCTGCAATCGCCAGGTGGCGTCCCATCGGGGTCGAGATGCCTGCTCATATACCAGACAGGCGATGGTGACTGCATTAGACACCGTGTAGAGCAAACTGAAGACACCGGTCCGAACCATAAGCTTCTCCAGTTTATTGGTGTTGGTACCATTATGTTTCATGATGGATCGGACCCGAAACAATGACAGGAAGCCGGTCAGCAGGAGGGAGTCGCCGATGAGGAGGTAGATGAAGAGCGGAGCCAGGATGAAGCCTCGCAGCCCTTCCACACTGTAGATTCCCACAGAGCAGACACCGCTGAGCAGATCGCCCTCCACCTGCTCCATGGCCAGCACGCTGATAGTCTTCAGCGCTGGAAGCACCCAGGCTGCCAGGTGAAAGTAATGAGAGTTGGCTTCGATGGCCTCATGGCCCCACTTCATCCCAGCAGATAGGAACCAGCTGAAGGACAGGATGAGCCACCACATGGAGCTGGACATGCTGAAGAAATAGGCGACAATGAAGAGCAGAGTGCAGACGTCCTGCTCCGTACCTTGGACCACCATCCTGTAGCCGTCCTTCTTCAACCTGTCCACACACACCGCCTTGTCCCCCAGCAGGAAGCCGGCGCTGTAGGCCATTCCTACCATGAAGTAGCAGCCAGACAGGAAGATGATGGGTCTTTCTGGGTAGAGGAACCTCCCTCTGTCCAGTAAATAGGTCAGTGTGGTGAAGAGAGTGCTGAGGCAGCACAAAATGGACCAGGTTCCAACCCAGAGCCGGCTGAACTTTACCTGCTGCTCACTGAAGTACATTAGTCCACCTGGTTTGGACGGCTCACAGGGGGCACCACAGTTCTTGGCCCCAAGGAAGTAGTACCCGAGGTAGGGGGGCACCTGAAGCTGCACGGGGCAGGAGAATGGACGGTCGCTCCATATAAGGGGAGGGACTGTGGCCGGGATAAGCTCGGAGGCAGAGCCTTCAGCATCACTCGTGTTCTGACCCACACAGATCTCTCCAGCTCCATGGAGAGGGAAGTTCTGGCAGCGCAGCCTGTCGGGCCACTGGAAGCCAAACTTGTTCATGAGCTCCTCACAGCCCTGCCGAGCCTGCTCACATAGAGACCTGCAGGGCGGGATGGCCCGCTCCAGCACTGTACACACCGGGGCATACATGGTGCACAGGAAGAACTGCAGCTCTGCAGAGCACTGGGTTTGGACCAGTGGGTAAAACTGGTGGACCTCCAGGCCGGCTTCTTCCTGGTTGGAGTGACCCAGCAGGTTGGGCATGATGGTCTGGTTGTAGGCGATGTCTGTGCAGAAGGGGATGGAGATGGGCTGGCAGGAGCCTCGCCCTGGAACCAAACTCCCATCCTCGTACTGAGCTGTTCCAGGAAGGATGAGGAGCATCACGCTGAAGGTGGTTCCCCAGAGCCAACTGCAGATTCTCATCTCAGGTGTGTCCCAATATTCAGAGAGAGGAGAGAGAAGGAGAAGCATTCAGAAATATGCAGCTCCCTATCAATAGTTAAAGAAACTTTTAATCTGAGATCTTCCTCCAGAGAAGATCTCTGTCCTCCCTGGTCCAAATGCAGAAACAGACGATTCCAACTTCCAGGGGAAAGTTAGAAGAAGAACAACCAAAGGAACTTCAAATAGTTGATTTTCTGATTTCCTTCCCTGCTTTTGATGAATGACAGAATTCAACACCAAAATCCATATTTGTTCTCTTTCTCCTGTTTCCAAAGGTCTGTCCTTTACTCTCATCCAATCAGAGAGCTTGTAAAAGTCTGTCTCCTTTCTAATTGGCCCATGGGTAATATGGAGGCAAGACATTGCAAAAGGGAAATATCCCGCAGTTTCCTGCTAAATGCTCCACTTCTTCAAAACCTGTAAGAAAAAACAGACTTTTGTTTCACTGAGCTTGTGTCAAAGCCCACTATGTCTTCAGAGGTGTCATAAAGTAATTATTACTGTTGTTTTTTTTGTTTAAAATAAATAAATTCTCAATGAATCAGAAAAAAAAATGTAAAAACACTTTAAAGGAAATCCTGAAGAGAGGAGAAAATTCTGCATTTTAATGAATTTTAAAAATAAAACATAGTACTATAATTCTGATTGTTCTCAGCCATATTAAGCACCACTAATGTGAAAAGATACACCATCAATTCAAAAGTAAAGTCTTTCCAAGCTTTTCTGAAATTAATTAGCAGATATTTTAACTGAGAAGTTAAATTACAGAAATAAAAGATAAACTTCTCTTTGGTCCAGTATGTTCAGACTGAAATCCTTCTGTTGTTTATCTGTCTATAGAAAATGTTCAAATTTTTAATTTTTCTAAGCATGTTTTTATTTCAATTCTATCTTTGCATCTAAATATAATAAGATTAATTACTTGAACATTGACAATATATATACTTGTTTAAATCATTAAATTTGAGCATTTCAGACAAACAGCTATTTAAAATAAAATACATCAATAATATATAGGTATATATAAAGACAGAATTGATCAAAATAAGTGAAAAATTTATGTTTTATTGAAATAGTTTTTTAATTTAATTTTGTTTGTGCTATTTTTTAAAAGAAAAAAAGCAGTTGATTTACAGAGAATTGATTGTTTGGATCACTCTGAGCACTTTTACACGCCTGGGTCTCCTTCAAATTTGGTCGATTTTAACATTAAAGTCTATCTGAAAATCTGGATTTAACATAAACTCAATTCCTTGTAGATTTTTAGGAACTTTTTATTTAAAGTTTGACTAAATAAGCAAAAAACATACAGAAAAAAAATAGCAGTTTATCAAAAATCAGCATCTTATGTTAGCGTCCTCCATTCTATTAAAAACTGTTGAGATGCCAAAAAGACTTTAGAGCTTTTTGATGTATTAATAACTCAATCTGTGCGTTTTCTGGGCAGAAAGATTGAAAAGAAGGAACAGATTTAAATACATTTAAATATGCACCAAACTTTTTGGGTCTCTTTCATCTCAGCGATCAATCAAACATCAGTAGATTTGATTTTCTGTCAGTCACAAGGATCTAAGCGCTGTGCTGTCAGACTGAAAATTATAAATTTATGATGCATAAACTGTTCAAAACAAAAGAACAAAAAAACTTCTGAAACTTGTGTTTGTTTGCAGAAATATGATTATTTAATTCCTTTGATGAAGGGAAATCAGAATAAAAAAATAGAAAACTGAGTAATTATTAAATCAATTTACACAAAATGCTTCAAACGAAAGTTTGAAGATGTGAAGGATTGAGATACTATTACTCTAGAGAGGAAAGATTACCACAGTACATCAAATTAACCACATTACAGACTTCCTTAACATCAGAGTCCAAAATATTAGACTTCTATAGTTGTAAAGGTTATAGTACTTTCAGATAGCTTTTAGGATGACCTGATAAAATAGAGTTATGTTGGATGTCCATCTATTCTGAGTATCCACAAAATCCACCTTGAATTTAACCCTTTGATTGTTTGTAGGTCCGACCTATTAAATATGGACACACTTGAAGTCACATCCGCCAAACATTGTTGGAACTTCTGACCCAAAGTAAATTAAGAAAAACAGGGTTCAGGAGTCAAATAAAAAGCCTTTTTAAAAGACATTTTCCAATTACACTTACAGTATGTAAGACCTGACTGGGTTAATTAGGATTTATATTTTAATATAGGTATCATCATTATAGCAATACTTAGGTCTATCTTTTATTTGAGTTTTTACAGGATTAGTTTTTTTGACAGTAGGCTGACAGGAAAGGGGATATGAAAGAGGACAGCAAAAGACCACAGGTTGGATTTGAACCTGGGTTTGGGATCCGTAAGGACTAAGGCCTCTGCAGATGAGTCGTGCAAGCTAACCACTGCACCACAGAAGCACAACCAGCCTCTCTGACAAACTAGTAAAGCAGAAATGCGAAGAGATTTCATCCAAGCACTGAGCACTGAGGCACTTGCAGAGGAATTATGTAAACAAAGAATTTACTAAGATAACAGAAAGACATATAAAATAACTAGATCAATATTATTCAAAGAGTCCAGACATTTTAACCTGCATCATGAACAAAGCCATCAATTAAAATATCAATTCCTCTGATTTATATTAGGAAATGTGAGGTCTTCATGAATCAAAAGACCAGTGCAGTCTGTCATTAAGTATTTTAAATAAATTCACCTGAAAAACAGACTTTGGGAGACTTAAACCTTCTGCTCGTTGACATAAACTTCACAAAATGCTTTATAAGACCAACCAGGGATCACACCGGTCCAACAACTGGTGCTTTTTCTGTTTTTCTTAAAGATTCGGCTTCTTTGTGTCTCACAAACTCTAAAAGAAACCCAACAATGTAAAAACTCCTGTCAGTTAGTGAGCGTCTGTAAGGAGCTTTGATAAATCTTCTTTATTCATGAGGCCTTTCAGAGACAAACAAGATGATTAAACTGCTGCATGCTAATGAATGCTAACAAGTAGCACAACACCAGAGGGAGTCGTTACATTTCCATCAACAACAGAACAGATTTACATGCAGGAACCAGCAGCAGACAGAGATGTGGAACATCTATCAGCATTTTGTCTGACAGGGATAATTTTCCCCTCAGCTTGTCTGGTCAGGCCAATGGGCTGAATGAACAGTTTGACCTGCAGAACCAGTCTGTGGGCAGCAGAAATGGTGTCACCATCATTTGGGGATTTAGAGCTTTAAATAAACTACTGTATCTCCATGTCAGTATAAGAAACATGCACAGCTGCTTAGTAACTAATTACATTGACTTGATGTTGGGTTAATTAATTGTACATAAGTTATTCTACTTTAATCATATTACTTTAATCATATTATACTTACACATTTTGTTATCTCTATCTTACTCATATTACAAAGAGTGTTAAAACATTTAGTTTTGTTTGCTGTGTCATTAATGTTTTTTAAGTCTGTGCAGGAGGGATGCTGACTGCGACTGCTGTTAACAGATGTCGTTAAGGGTGTGGAGGAGAATGGAGAACTGTGCAACTAGATAAGGAGAGGGGTTCTCCTTATCCTATGATGTTGTATGATGTTGTATGATGTTGTACGAAAATTCTGGTTTCAACTGGGTTCTGTTCCCTCCCCCTTTAGCGGTTGAAACCACATTGTAATCAGGGCGTTTTTTCAATAAAGGGCTTGGAGAGCAGATACTGCTTCAGAGTGGGTTTGAAGTTGTAACTGAATGCAGTTTCTGATCCCCTCTCCTTGCAAGTAAAATATACTCAATTCTCTGTGTCATTCTTCGTGCAGGTTGCTGAATAAGGTGTTTGGTGTTTAAACCTAACATTAATTGGTCCTTCGAGCCGGATTGCAAGACACCTGACGATTCCCAGCAGGTAAGCGAGACCCAGATAAGCCTGCGGCCGCAGCAAATAGACCCTTTACGGGACTGGTCTCTCCCTTACAGGCTGGGGTCCGACGGTTGAAGCATTTCAAGGACGCAGAGAATTGTGAGTAGTTTTTTCCTTTAATAAGGAGTGAGTGAGAACCGTGAGAGAAAAAACAGCAAACAGTTTAAACCTCGTGAAGGACGGCGGTGTCCTCTATTTTTAATAGTTAAATTCCGCGTGGGGTGACGAGGTCCCCCTGTTGTGCTAAAACCCTGACAATTCTAGACTCTATCAGGTAAAACAGAAATTTTAAAACAGTTAAAGTCCGCGGGAGGGCAGGCTCCCCTAGTTTGTAAGGGCAGGCTCCCCGAGTTGTAAACTAGTTAAATTCTGCGTAGGATGGCGGCGTCCTCTGTGTTTAAAATAAAGTAAAAGTTAACTGCGCAGTGTGAGTGTGTGTGTGTGAAAGGAAATATAGATATCACTAGATATCTGTATTTCATACCAAAAAGACAAGGGTTAAATGGTGAGCTTTTGTGGATGTTTGTAGACAAGAAAACTCCACCTGTAAAGGTTGAAGTGAGTTTTACCACAAAAAGTCGTTGATCACCATCTTGTCTGAAGCCCCAGTGTTTAGAACACGACAGGTGTTGAAAACCCACTGGGCCCAAATTTAGTTCAAAATGGGAAAGGGGCAAAGTAAAGAAAAACAGAAGTTATTGGAGGAACTCCAGTGTAAAGACTAGAAAGCAGTTGAAAATGATGACCCATCGGCGGTAGAGCTGTTGTGTTACTGGATAAAAAACTACGGTTTTAATGGTAAATTGAGCACCACAAACATAAAGGAATTGCAACAAAAAATAAAAACAAAAAACAAAAATAAAGACACTTTGATGGCAAAAGAAGGTTACATGCAAACCATGGTCTGGATGAAATTAGCAGGACAGAGAGAAGAGGGAGAGCGTGGAGTTAAGAGAGGGAGAGAGGAGAGACAAAGAAAAACAGTAGAAGGAATTCCCTCTCCAAAGCAAGATGTGGAAGAATGTATAATTCAAAAATGGGTAAATCGTCACCACATAGAGATGAGTGGTGGAACACTTCAAAATTATATAAATCACGCCCTGCATGCAGAGAAAGTCATAAAAAGTAAAAAGAATAAAAGTAAAGAATCCACTGTGTTTTATCAGGAGGAAGTAGACCACTGTGTAAAAGATTACCCATAGGAAACTTTTTGAAGTTTGAACCTAGATAATGTTGCAACTTTTCATATTAGTTTTGTCTTTAGCTCTCACTCAGGGCAAGGATTCTTGTTGCCCTCATGATCCAGCTATTTGTAAAAGGGACGTCTATCTCTGCTATAACTCTACTAGAGTAATCAGTTTGGTGACTATTCCTTTTCAAACATTCTCGCAAAGATTTAAAATTGACCCGGGAGATTGGCGAGGTTATGATTTCTACCTATATCCCCGTGTAGTTCAAAGAACTCATAATGGTTGGGGAGACGTTTTCAGAACCACTGGACGGTGGAAAAAAGGATCATATGGATGGACATCTTTAGCTAAGAAATGGATGAGTAGAATATCAGGGTTCACTGTTAACCATGCCTCCAAAGTTTTCACTATGACAATAAACTCCACAGCAGAACCTCTTGAGAAGGAAGGCTGTTCTTCCTCATTTATATGTGCACGGTCTAGTGAAACCGATCTATGTTGGACATTGTATCTGTGCTCTGCAAATGTTACACAAGAAGAAAATGAGATACAAGGGATTCTTACTTCTGCCCAAGGTGAACAGATAAAAATTCAAAATATTAATGACCCGCTTAAAACGGATGAATTGTTTCAAGTCACCACTGGAATCTCTGGGCAAACAAACAACTGGCTTTTAATGGCAGAACAAGCAGCTAAAACAGTGTCTAATGATTGTCTTGTGTGTATGGGAGCCAGACCGCTGTTACGTGTGGTTCCTGCTGCCATAACTCCTCAATGTCTTCTAAATATAATGAATTATACAGTTCCAACTGATAATTGCACCTATTGGGATAAGATCTATCCCCTGACCACAGATGAGAAGAAAAAACCAATCTTTTTGAAGAAAGTGGCTGTGGCAAATTTCACCTGTGTAAACAGGACCGGAGTGGGCCCAAAATTGGGTACACTAAATGAAACACAATGTGCAAGCATTTTACTGGTATCCATCTTTGGATGGTGTGGAGATGACAGATTGTTTGACAGACTTCCATGCAACACCACTGGATTGTGTGCTGCAGTCACCTTGATTTTACCTGTTTCTATTACTTCACTCACAATGGATGAATTGTTAACGACTGTAAACAGAATTTTTCCTCACACATGGCATACTAGAAGAAGGAGGGCATCTGAAAATGCGTGGAGTCCAGATGACCCTACTTATATTGACAGTATTGGAGTACCCAGAGGTGTTCCAGATGAGTATAAACTAGTGAATCAAGTTTCTGCAGGATTTGAATCTTTCTTATGCTGGTGGTATACTATAAATAAAAATGTAGACAGGATCAATTACATCCACTATAACGTCCAGAGGCTGGGAAATAAAACAGAACAAGGCTTCTCCGCCATCCATGAACAATTGTCAGCTACCTCTCTGATGGCTTTCCAGAACCGTATTGCTGTTGACATGTTGTTAGCTGAAAAAGGTGGTGTGTGCTCTATTTTTGGAGATCAGTGTTGCACCTTTATTCCCAACAACACCGCTGCAGATGGCAGCCTCACAAAGGCCCTTGAAGGCCTTCGCTCTCTTAACAGCAAAATGAAAGACCATTCTGGAGTTGACACAAAAATGTGGGATGGATCTGGAGACATTTTTGGTAAATACAAACAACTGGTACTTTCTATTTTGATGTCTGTAGCTATATTTGCCGCCATCCTGACCTTATGTGGATGTTGTTGTATTCCATGTATTAGAGCGCTGCTAAATAGACTAATTACCACTGCAATACAACCCATGAAAACAGAAATGTATGCCCTTATGTCCACTGAGGAACACCCATCGGATGATGAAGACAGCGAAGAGGATGAATTCTCTTTACACTTTCCTGACTTTTATCCTAATCCCAACGACAATAACCCACCAGTTTAAAGTACCTCTGAGTGTACCCTTTACAGCAAAAAAAAAAAAAAGAATGATTTCTTAGTTGAAAATCTGAAAAGAAGTAACTATTGAATGATAAAATAAATAGCTTAAAGTGAATAAACAGGAGGGAAATGTTGGGTTAATTAATTGTACATAAGTTATTCTACTTTAATCATATTACTTTAATCATATTATACTTACACATTTTGTTATCTCTATCTTACTCATATTACAAAGAGTGTTAAAACATTTAGTTTTGTTTGCTGTGTCATTAATGTTTTTTAAGTCTGTGCAGGAGGGATGCTGACTGCGACTGCTGTTAACAGATGTCGTTAAGGGTGTGGAGGAGAATGGAGAACTGTGCAACTAGATAAGGAGAGGGGTTCTCCTTATCCTATGATGTTGTATGATGTTGTATGATGTTGTACGAAAATTCTGGTTTCAACTGGGTTCTGTTCCCTCCCCCTTTAGCGGTTGAAACCACATTGTAATCAGGGCGTTTTTTCAATAAAGGGCTTGGAGAGCAGATACTGCTTCAGAGTGGGTTTGAAGTTGTAACTGAATGCAGTTTCTGATCCCCTCTCCTTGCAAGTAAAATATACTCAATTCTCTGTGTCATTCTTCGTGCAGGTTGCTGAATAAGGTGCTTGGTGTTTAAACCTAACACTTGAGTAACTTACAAAGAAATGTACTTTTAGGAGTCCTTGTACTGTTCTTTACTTTTTACCCAAGGGATATTCTTATGAGAGCTTTGCTGCTCTTATTTGCTCACTGCGAGTAACTGGAGCTATTGGAGCTCAGGTGAGCATTCAGTAAGTACTGTATATGCATGAAAAATATTGATTTCCTTCTGAAATATTGGTTTTATAACTTTATGTTGAAAAAAGTTTACTTTGCAGTCATGCTTTTCATTTATTTATGTATTTAAATCTTATTTTATACATGTAACTATCAAAATTTGCACATAACTGGCTGCTTGATCACTGTCATGATGGGTCTAATGTGTTTGACCCACATTGCCCTCACAGAGACAGTTTATTGAAGGATAACTGTACAGAGACTAGGGAAAAACAGTTCTTCAGCTTGGGGAGGTTCCTGCGGTCAGGTGAACCGGAAGCTCTAGGAGGAGATCAGAGTGGTGAGTTCAAGGACTGCGGGAAATCTGGTCGATTGTCTGAATACAGGGTAAACTTGGACTCACTGCGGTTGTTAGGGATGGTATCTGAGTTCCCGTTTGTGGAGGCTTGATCTGTAGAAGGTTTAGATCGTTGGAGGGCGGACAGGCAGACTATGGTGGTCCTGAGGAGCAGCTGAGCAGACTGACACTTGGTTCCTGAAGTGCTTGGCGTTCAGATGAGGAGATCTGTCTCCTCAGTGTGACGAGTGAGTCCCTTCCAGACTAGAAGGGCTGGGCTTATCCAGTGGATCTGTGATTTGCTGCCGGAGAATCAAATACAAAAACCTGGTTAGCGCTGAGAGAGCTCAGAAGAAACTTGGACTAAAAGTAGACTCTGCAAACTCTGTTAAGATGCCATTGAACCAGTACACCTGTTATCAAATGTACTGGTTAAATGGCTACCTCACTACATAGGGAGCCATTTAACCAAGTACTTGATTCGTGATATGTTTACGTAAGACCGTCCTACGTGGTCATCCCCAGTTAGCTATCTTTTATCTCTGCATGTGCACTTTCAGGCATAAATCTGTGGTGAGCTTTGATTTCAGCCAGTCATTAAAGGTCACCTTTCTCACTGCAAAAAGTAGTGATTATCTGTCTGAACAGTTAATTGAGTTCGATATTAGCCCCCGCTCTATATGCTGATTGAGGGATTAAGGGGTAAGGGCAGAAATTTGGACACAGTAAGCTTGTATGAGCTATGCGAACAGCAACTTTTAAACAGAGCATTTACAAGGAAAAAAGGGTTTGTGCATGCCCTCATGGGATCAGGCACAGGGTTGTGCATGGACACTGAAGAGGGCATATCTTCTCAAAAATTCTCCACTATACCTGTAAGTGTTAATGAATGTAAAAGAAGAGGGAGAATAAATAGGATTCTGTTAAGCTGCATCGCAGTAAGCAAAAATAAATCCAAAATTGAACATGAAGCCCTTTTCTGAAGCTGTGCTGAAATAAACAGTTTGGATCAGTAACTCTAATTACCATATTTTCTACACTATAAGAGGCACCGGAATATAAGGCACACATTCAATGAATTGTTTATTAAAATTTTCTTTTCATATATATAAGCATTCACCGTACGTTTGCTCCCGTTTTATCCTCATTGCGGTTCACAGGAGCATCGATGGTGAGTGGAACCTCATTCATGTTGATGATGTGCTCTGGCTGGATCTTTTTTTCTCTGATCTTATTTTTATTGCAGAAAGAGGCCACCTTTTCTTGGTAGTCTTTTGGCAGTTGCTGCGAAACAGTAGTTTGTGTGCGGATGGAGAGGTTACGTCCTTTCATAAACTGAAAGCATCGAGAAGGAAAGTCATTGATGATGAGTTCACGTGTTCCGCTGTTGCCTTTATTCGAATAGTGACTGTTGAGACTCTTCTACTTGCTGCTCTCTCTTCAATAACCCACTGTTCAAGTTTGTCCTCTAAGGGCCGGATCTATCAAAGGTTTGCGTGTATTAAAACGTGAGCTATTTCACTGCGCACGCTAAAAAATGTACAAACTGATCTATCAACAGCGTGCTAAAAGGATTTGGTCTTTAAAACGTGCTAAATAGCGCCTCTTATCTATTTAGTACTTTTTCTGCAATGAATATGCAATATGGGGCGTTTACACGCAAAAGTGCGTCGTGTGGGAGGAGAACATGTAAATATATTAATTTAGCACTCGCAAAGTGATTTATCAAACCTGAAAGCAATTTTGCTAACGGTATCTGACTCTATATTTAACACGTTTCAAAAGAAGGTGCAAATGGTCTGTATGCGTAATTGTGCACACATGGCAGCGGTTATTGTCGCAAAAAGGAGACATCGAAATGAAGCAAGGAGACGCAGAGAACGCAGTTTTTCACTCCGTGTGAATATTTTTGGAATGAACGAGGAAACGATCATCAAAACATATCGTTTATCCAGCATTGCCATTTTGGAGCTGTTGGGGGAACTCCGAATGGATTTGGAGCCAGCCGCAAGGAGGACCCACGCAATACCAGATATCACTAAACTCCTTGCAACATTGCACTTTTTTGCATCTGGGATCTCCCAATCTCATTTTTCAGAAGTGCTGTCCGACGTTCTAAATGCCATGTCGCCCTGACGGAGAACCCCGACTTCCCACTTTTTTTTTTTTTCTTTTTACTGCAGTGAAGTAGAAATTCAGCCACATACCACCTTAGGGAATAAAGGTTTTGGAGGGGGTGGGGGTGTCACTGTAAGATTTAAATTTCTTAATGCACTAGTTTGCACAAACTACAAACTACTTTGCCGCAAACCACAAAACGCGCAAAACCATCATTTAAATAGGGCGTCTCCAACAGTTTTGCACCTGCCACCAGTTACGCAATCACTCTTGTTAAATCAACCGCAAACCATGGTTCAGCCCCTCGCGCAAAATTCCAGTTTGCGAGCGCAAATTACTGCACGCAAAATTGGATCTTGATAAATCCGGCCCTAACTGTATTCATTGCTTTGTTACTAAGTAAATTCTGTTTTGTCTTTTTTACTTGGTGCAGGTCATCTACTTGCTTCCTCCAATTTTGATAGCCTGATAAACCAGACTAAATGTGAGATTAAATGTGTAATTAAGTCTGAATGAGACATTTGAAGATTGTTGATGAGAACAACCCGTTGGCTTTCAAACCATGTCTGGGCCTATTGGCCAACGCTCTGACCAATGAGCACAACTGACTGTGACGTAGTAAGTGCAACAGAAAGCTGATGGGGGAGTGTAAACAAACAGCCTGTTGGTAAAACGGTGAATATGTCCTTCTTAAAAATGAATGAGCGTAGAGCCTCTTCCTGCTCACGTTTCAACGAAAACCCCAAGTCTAATTCTTCCAGAACTGATTCTAAAGCTGAGTCAAACGAGAACTGTTCAGTAGTTTTGCTTCCTTGTTGTGCTGTTTCCAGCATCATGCAGCTTTGTCGTCGTGGCCTCAAAACCCCGCCCGCTTTGCATCCAGAAATTAGACTAGAAAATATTTTGGAAGCTGGCGGATGGGGCTAGTTTACTAGTCAACAATTCAGCATGATTGCCTCATTAACGTTTAATTCTGGAGCTGCTGCTCTATTCCAATGTTTTTCTGCGTTACTGATAGCATTGAGTTTAAACTCTGCGTCCTATGTGTGTCTCTTGAAAGGAGCCATTATGGAGTCCTAACACACATGAATGTAAATGAAAATTTCAGATTTTTGCAGACATATATACCAGTATGCACCCTGCGCTACTTCATCTGCAGGAGAAAATGGAGTCGGCGGCAGCTCCCTGTAGTTGCGAGACCTGTTGAAGCATAACCTTGTTCCAAACATAGGGTGCAGGCACACTGTCAGTTTTGGAGAAAATTTAGCACTTTTAGGTGCGCGTTACAGTGTGCAAAATACGGTACTTTTTTTACACTTGGACATTCTTCAAAGTTGATTAATTTCATCATCAACATTAATGTAAAATGTTTGTTTATAATACTAATTGCATCTCAAGTCCTCAACTCCTAACTGTTGAGGTGCAAAAAAATTCTTCAGAGCATTCTCATGTATAAATTACGCAATTATTTCAATGCATTTTATCAAGCATCAGTGCTAGATTTTATTTTTAATAACACACAAGGATCTAATTAGAGATGTTATATTTAGTGCACATTTTAAATAAATGGGATCTTTTCACAGATTAAAACATCACAAAATGCTTCATGGTGTATTATGAAATAGGGATCCACGATATTATCAGATTGCTATCAGTATCGGATCATAGTAGCTTTGAAGCTAACTAGCGGATATCAACAATCCCAGTAATATAATGTACTGGTATATTAGGCACTATTTTGTAAATAAAATGTCAGCATTATGCCTCCAGCACCAGCAGGTCATATTTTCCATGACTTTGTCATAGAAGACATACAGGAGTAACAATGTTGGCGGTGTCAACGTTTTTTAAACGTTTCGTAAACAGGCAGCTGAAAGCTGTTTGTAGGAGGGAGAAAATGCTCTAGTGTCTGAACTGTAAGTGGGAGATTCTTTGTTAACTGGTGGTAGAGAGACCATTACTTTACTTTTTTTCATGTTTAGGAGCAGAAGCTGGTTACCTTTGTTAATCACCAACTTTGCTTTCTCCCTTTTTATGCATTATTTACTGATACTCAGAAATAGTTCAGTTTCTGATTTTGTGACTGTGTTTTAGTGTTAAATATATGCACTTATTTTTATTCATTCACTAAATATATGTAACTTTTTATTTCTAGGATCATATATATATCATATATATATACCACATACATTTCTAGTAATTCTATAAATTAGATAAATAATTTCAATAGAAATGATGTTCTATACATTTTCCATTTATAATGAATTTTATTATTTCTCTCTTTCAGGTCCAGCTTTTTATGCATTTTGGTTCATTCCATCATTTCAACATAAATCCCTCCATAAATATTTCCTATAATATCTGATGATTGATTTGTTTATCAAAAACTCTGTTGTTCAATCGAGTCGGTCTGTTTGCTTGGATGAGGTTCTCTCAATCAGATTAATTATTTTTGCATAAGAGTTCAACTAAATGTCATTAAAATAACTATTGTGCAAACTGAGACTTAAATCTAATTTATTTAAGTTTAAGAAACAATTTAGTGTGTAGAAGATGAAAAATAGGTTAATTTTAAATAATGTTACATAGAATTATTTGTGTCAGTTACTATAGTTGTTTTTTAAACCTTATTTTAAAATCCTTAAATGTTCATTTCTTTAAATAAATTTGAGATAAACAAATTAAAAAGCAGAAATTTTTTCCTTTAGAACCTTTTATTGTTTAACACAGATGCCTCAGTTTAATATAAACACATAAAACGCTTTAATAGTAAAGTTATTTTAGACACATTTATTAAAAATGTTTTAAAGATTTAGTTTTTCTCTCACAGCAAAAAAAACACAGAAAAACATGAACCTCCAACAGGTTATTAAACAGCATTTTAAAGCTTTACTTGGGGTATTATAAATACCAAACATTCCTGTTTATAAAACAGAGGAGATAAAAGTTCCCAGATAAACAATCTTCCCATTAATCTGCATTACCCTTCAGGGAAACATAAAGAGAAGCTTAAAAACAATTTCTCTCATTTTCTTCAGCAGTTTTAGCTCCAGGCTGTAGAGCTTAGTTTCTTAGTTTCTCTCTTCCAGGATCCGTTCAACCTTCCTCCTCTTTTCACTGCAAAGATCAGGACGAAGGTACTTTTTATCAGTTTGATTAAACGGTATAATTCAACATGGAAAAAACAGAAAAACGCCCGTTTTCTCCTTTTTCTCCTCAGAAAACGATTCGTTTTCCCGTTTTGTGGTTTCTGCACATAAAACCAAAATCCATTAAACGGCTTGATTTTGGTTTTTTCGTTTTCGCCCCCAAAACGGAAACACCAGTCAATTTTCAGTTTCAGAAGTGGGCGTGGCTTTCAAGCCCGCCGGTCCGGTGCCCTTCAAAATAAAGGCATGGCATGGAGAAACTTTCGCTGTATTTCCTGCCCTCATCGTAGCTTTTGCTTGTGTTCAAAATTAAAGCAGGTTTTATACATATATAAATATATACATATATTTAGATGTAATATATATTTATATTTTTTATAGCTACAGGGTTTACTCGGAATAAAGTCATCAGAGAGATTTAACTGCGACAGAACAGACATGGTAAATTTGACACTCACGACAGGTGAGCAGTAGATGTCGCTGTGCATCAATGGGACAATTAATCGCAATATCAAGCGTATTTTACCTCCTCATAGTCAATAAATGGAACATTTATGAAACGGAGTGCTGTGTGAGGAACTTCATTTTTGTGGCGGTAAAAAATCTGGAATGTTTTTAGAGATATATCTGGGAAAACAGCCAATAAAATCACGAGTGAGGTGAAAAAAATTATCCCTGCATTTCCATGCCTGAGATGTTTGTACCTCTACAGCAAGATAATATTGTTATGTAAATACATACTGATAGGATACTATGCAAATTCAATTTTAACAGTCTTGCCGGGGCTGGGTGATTTGATTCTGCGCTGGCACATCGTCCTGCGCTTGAATTCAGATGTGCATAAAGGTACATGTTGATTCGCACTTTTTAGTCGCATATGAGGGGACATGTAACATCAGGGGCTTTGGCTCAGACCCGTCATTTGTTCTTGTCCCTTTACAGTCTTTACGAATTAATTCCGTCCGCTGCAACAAAATCTGAGAACGTGAAACTGAGTCTTTGGCATGCGTAATTACGCAGAGCACCCTGCGCAATAGAGATTTGTCTGATCAAGGTAGCGATTGAGGTGACAAACCTGTCGCTGTGAAAGGGGATGAAAATGATTATAAACGTTAAGAGGTTAGAAGTGATTGGAGTTGGGAAAAAAATACTTTTTGTTGCAGTAAATTCTATTAGAATAACTGTCATTCTAATTTATAGTTTAAGATTCAGTAAGATATAGAGTTTTTCAATATTTTTAAGTAATACGTGAATTATATAGTTAGAGTGAGATGTATTTAGGTTTCCTTATACCATTAAATATGAATTATTGTATGTACATACACTTACATTCTAAACAAACTTTACTATGAAAATGCAGGGTTTTGAGACGAACGCACAACGCATGCGCACTGTGGCTACAACAGGACCGACTTTCTGTGTCCAGACGTCTGAGGATCACAGAGCAACATGTAGCACTTGAGTCATTTCACAGGTAAGTTATTATTGTTCTGTTTTATTTATTATTGTTCTAACTGTTTTTTTTTTAAATAACAGATAAAAAGTTATTTCACTGTTTTGTAGGACCTATTTTCTCTTGTGGCCCTTAAGCATTTAACTTTGTTAAGCTGTAACTATGCTTAATGAATAATTTTTAATTAACTAATTCATGCTCCATTTGAACATGTAAATTTCAATCAAAATATAGTTGTACTTGTGAATCTTTTGTTGATTCAGATCAAAGAGGAATTCAGGAGAACAACAACCATTCCAGTGGATCAAACCAGGCAAAAACTTGACAAATACACACGAAAGCTGATGAAAGCCAGGGGGGGGAGTTTTGGGGCCCAAGACGAGTTTGCTCCTGGACCGACTGAGTCAGGTGTGCTGGTTTTGCTTGTTTATATATTTTACAGGGAGATGGACCTACTTTTTTCTGATTCACAGACAGACCAAATTCTTTGGCAATGCAGTAAAGTGTTTCATGTAGATTAACAGGACCATCCCAGTATTTTTCTGTTCTTTGTGCTCTACTAGGGATGTAACAATATTACAATACTACTCTACCTACCTCAATAACAAGCCTGTGACATTTATTGCATTGTAAGACACCATTGATGTATCAGCATTGACGTAACTTATTACTTATATTTATGAAATAAAATACGATGTCTTGCTGCCCTCAGCTGCCTGTCTGTCCCCACCTCACTGACTGACTTTGCTCCTTCTCCATTGCTCCCTCAGTCACCCACTTCATCTCGCTCTTTCTCTGATATCTGGTCACACAATCGGTTCAAGACACCCCTAAGTCTTAAACTTCCCTCACATGCTCATTGTGTATTTATAATGCTTATGTTTATGTTCTTAATCTGTTCACAGAAACAGAGCATTGAGGTGAGAAGAGAAGCCATTATCTCCAGCCTTATACTGTACCATGGGAAGAAGGAATATGACTTGTTTAGGACTGCTTGGTAGGTCATGTTTTCAAACATTTAAAAATAATCTTGAACAAGGGGTTCATTTAAAGTGACATAGTGTTTGAAAGTGATTCATAAATGGGTAATTATCGCAGCATGTTACCATTGTGAAATTTCTTTCAGACACTCCGGCTAGGTTTAGGTTTCCTGCTTTATTTTATATAGTTTTTAATATTTCAAATTCAAATATTGTATAGAAAGAAAAATGTGTTAGACCACTGTCTCACATCAGATGGGATACCCTCACAGCACAGGGGAAGAAGCTGTTTCTGACTTTATTAGTTTTTGATTTGATGTTTCTGAAGCGTTAATCTGTAACAATATCTAGCATAAGTCATTTTGCCTTATGTAACTGTGGTGTAAATAATTGTATGCTGAACTTATTGGCTTGCTACAAGAGTGATGGATTTGTAATGGTTGTATGTTACAGTTTACGATGGCTAAAGCGATGGCAGTGGTCAGAGGCCACTCTTCAATAAACAACTGAAAAGAGAAAGAAGTTTGGTTATTGGAGCGTCGTTGTCTGGCTGTCTAGCCGGCTGAAAAGTTGGGAAAACTCAGGGCGAGGACAGCACAGTGATGTCAGTAACTCTGTTTTCAAAATCTGACAGCTATGAGATTGTCCCAGGATGCAAGAGTACAGCGAAAGCTTGTCCACTGCTTATGGGACTGATTTATGCCCTGAACTGTGCATACCCTCCTATTTTGTGCTACACTTTTAAAGTCCTCTAAGAACTCTTGCTGGAGATGGATCAATTTAAACTCTACACAAAAGAAAACACCCTGAAGTGAAAGTTACTGTCATGATTCTGTCTTCCTAGAGGAGGAAAATATTTCTGTAATGAATGTTTTAACTCTGACAGTGTTGTAAACTTTTCACTACATATTTAAAAAACACTGTTCCAGTTTGAATGTAAAATTTATCACTGCCCCATAAAGAAATTTAGAAATTAAATTCACACTACTAGTGGAGTTACTTATTTGTGAAGCCGTTTCTTTAATGCATAGAGTATTGCTTCATTTTATTTGTAAACGTTTATCCAGAGACAACTGGCATCAAATATATTGTTTTAGTGCGTAGTTTAACATAATGCAAAAAGTAAAAAATGTTTACTTTAATTTCATGTCATAATTACATGAATTGCCTTTAAACCTTAATGGCACATTACTTAATTATGTACAAAAACTGGAAATATGTTATGTTCTATTGTAAACTTTAAGCTATTGCCTTATGTAACTAGTTTTTACATTTCATTCCACTTTAATAAAACTTTGTCTTAAATAATGCTGTGAAGTTATTGAAATGTCAGCCTATGGTTCAGCTTGAATAAGTTTGAGATATTTAAAAAACATTTTTGCCTTTCTAAATAACTTTAACCTGGGCATTTTTTTACCTGTATGGGAGGTCTTTGAACTCCAGAAAGAATATGACTTAATCTGCAACTGTCAGGAGAGAGAACTATACTGTCATTTAGTAAAATAATAAATTTTGTTTTGCCATCAAATTTGGTAATTGTTAGTGAACCATCTCAACGACTGTTTGATCATGAGCTATTCTAATGTTACAACACACTGGTGGTGAACACTTAATTGTCTCTTCAGTTGTGTAGAGAGGGTGTGAATAGTTCTTCACTTACAGCAGCTTGTGCAACATCCTATCTAGACTCTAACATCCAGAGCTATTCACAGCACAGAGCCAGTTTCTTCAAGTCTATTATTATTTATGTTTTTGGAGGTTTGTTGTTTTGGTCTTGTTTTGCCTTGTTGTACAACTTGTGACAGCTTTGCAGTGTTAAAGGTAGTTGTTTGTCACCAGGTTCTGTTCTTATTTTACCTTTATGTCTAGCCTCTTCAAGACCATGCTAAATTTCAAATATGTGACAACACAATTTTAATTTAAAATATGACATTCTACAGCTTGAGTATTTGTTGTGCACAGGAATGTAATTACTGTGCACAACTAGTGTGCACAAGAAAGTACTTTTTTTGCTCTTTAATGTTCTTTTAGGGGCTCAAAATCGCATTGTAATTTTTTAAAATAAAAATGAGGAAAGAAAAGCAGTGGCCTTGTTATAACACACCAAACCTCCTTGATAGGTATATAGACAGTATATATATATATATATATATATATATATATATATATATATATATATATATATATATATATATATATATATATATATATATATATATATATATGTGTAATCAGTACAGACCACAAGTTTGAACACAACTGCTCATTTAAAGAGTTTTCTTTATTTTCATGATTATGAGGATTGTAGATTCACACTGGAGGCATCACAACTATGAATTAACACATTTGGAATTATATACTTAAGAATAAAGAAAGAAACATCTGAATATAAGTGTTATACTCTAGGTTCTTCAAAGTAGCCACATTTTGCTCTGATTACTGCTTTGAACACACTCTGCATTCTCTTGATGAGCTTCAAGATGTAGTCACCTGAAATGGTTCTCATTTCACAGGTGTCCACTGTCAGGTTTAATAAGTGGATTTCTTGCCTTATAAATGGGTTGGGACCCTCAGTTGTGTTGTGCAGAAGTCAGGTGGATACACAGCTGATAGTTCTACTGAATAGACTGTTAGCTGCTTTTTTATTGCCATAATACAAATTCTAAGTAAAGAAAAATTCATTACTTTAAGAAATTAATCATTACTTTAAGAAATTAAGGCCAGTCAGTCTGAAAAATTGGGAAAACTTTGAAAGTGTCCACAAGTACAGTGGCAAAAACCATGAAACACTACAAAGAAACTGGCTGACATGAGGACCGCCCCAGGAAAGGAAGACCTAGAGTCACCTCTGCTGCAGAGGATAAGTTCATCAGAGTCACCAGCTTCAGAAATCACAGGTTAACAGCACCTCAGATTAGAGAGCAGGTCAACAGAGGCCACACAGAGTTCTAGCAGCAGACACATCTCTAGAATAACTGTTAAGAGGAGACTGTGTGAATCAGGCCTTCATGGTAAAATAGCTGCTAGGAAACCACTGCTAAGGACAGCCAACAAGCGAAAGAGACTTGATTAGGCTAAAGAACACAATGAATGGACATTAAACCAGAGGAAATCTGTGCTTTGGTCCGATGAGTCCAAATTTGAAATCTTTGGTTCCAACCATCGTCTTTTTACGAAGGAGAAAAGGTGAACGGATGGACTCTACATGCCTCGTTCCCACCGTGAAGTAAGGAGGAGAAGGTGTGATGGTGTGGGGGTGCTTTGCTGGGTTAGGGGATTTATTCAAACTTAAAGGCATACTGAACCAGCATGGCTACCACAGCATCTTGCAGCTACATGCTATTCAATCCGATTTGGTTTAGTTGGACCATCATTTATTTTTCAACAGGACAATGACCCCAAACACACCTCCAGGCTGTGTAAGGGCTATTTGACCAAGAAGGAGAGTGATAGGGGGCTGCACCAGATGATCTGGCCTCCACAATCACCGGAACTGAACCCAATCAGGATGGTTTGGGGTGAGCTGGACCACAGAGTGAAAGCAAAAGGGCAAACTAGTACCTCTTGAAGCTCATCAAGAGAATGCAGAGTGTGTGTAAAGCAGTAATCAGAGCAAAAGGTGGCTACTTTGAAGAACCTAGAATATAAGATATATTTGCAGTTTCACACTTTTTTGATAATTATATAATTCCACATGTGTTAAAGCACAGTGAATTCAACATTCAAAGTGAATATATATATATATATATATATATATATATATATACATATATATATATATATATATACATATATATATATATATATATATATATATATATATATATACATACAGGTGCTGGTCATAAAATTAGAATATCATGAAAAAGTAGATTGATTTCAGTAATTCCATTTAAAAAGTGAAACTTGTATATTATATTCATACATTACATACAAACTCATATATTTCAGATGTTTATTTTGTTTAATTTTGATGATTACAAATGACAACAAATGAAAATCTCAAATTCATCATATCAGAAAATTAGAATATTACTGAAGACCAATAAAAACAAAGGATTTATAGAAATGTTGGCCAACTGAAAAGTATGAACATGAAAAGTATGAGCATGTACAGCACTCAGTATTTAGTTGGGCCTCCTTTGGCCTGTATTACTGCAGCAATGCGGCGTGGCATGGAGTCGATCAGTCTGTGGCACTGCTCAGGTGTTATGATAGCCCAGGTTGCTCTAATAGTGGCTTTTAGCTCTTCTGAATTGTTGGGTCTGGTGTATTGCATCTTCTTCTTCACAATACCCCATAGATTTTCTATGGGGTTAAGGTCAGGAGAGTTTGCTGGCCAATTAAGAACAGGGATACCATGGTCCTTCAACCAGGTACTGGTAGCTTTGGCACTGTGTGCAGGTGCCAAGTCCTGTTGGAAAATGAAATCTGCATCTCCAAAAAGTTGGTCAGCTGCAGGAAGCATGAAGTGCTCTAAAACTTCCTGGTATGTGGCTGCGTTGACCCTGGACCTCAGAAAACACAATGGACCAACACCAGCAGATGACATGGCACCCCAAACCATCACTGACTGTGGAAACTTTACACTGGACTTCAAGCAACGTGGATGAAGTGCCTCTCTTCTTTTCCTCCAGACTCTGGGACCTTGATTTCCAAAGGAAATGCAAAATTTACTTTCATCAGAGAACATGACTTTGGACCACTCACCAGCAGTCCAGTCCTGTTTCTCTTTAGCCCAGGCAAGACGCTTCTGACGCTGTCTGTGGTTCAAGAGTGGCTTGACACAAGGAATGCGACAGCAGAAACCCATGTCTTTCATACGTCTGTGTGTGGTGGTTCTTGAAGCACTCACTCCAGCTGCAGTCCACTCTTTGTGAATCTCCCCCACATTTTTGAATGGGTTTTGTTTCACAATCCTCTCCAGGGTGTGGTTATCTCTCTTGCTTGTACACTTTTTTCGACCACATCTTTTCCTTCCCTTCGCCTCTCTATTAATGTGCTTGGACACTGAGCTCTGTGAACAGCCAGCCTCTTTAGCGATGACCTTTTGTGTCTTGCCCTCCTTGTGCAAGGTGTCGATGGTCGTCTTTTGGACAACTGTCAAGTCAGCAGTCTTCCCCATGATTGTGTAGCCTATAGAACTAGACTGAAAGACCATTTAAAGGCTTTTGCAGGTGGTTTGAGTTAATTAGCTGATTAGAGTGTGGCACCAGGGGCCATCAATTTTGAACCTTTTCACAATATTCTAATTTTCTGATATGATGAATTTGAGATTTTCATTTGTTGTCATTTGTAATCATCAAAATTAAACAAAATAAACATCTGAAATATATGAGTTTGTATGTAATGTATGAATATAATATACAAGTTTCACTTTTTAAATGGAATTACTGAAATCAATCTACTTTTTCATGATATTCTAATTTTATGACCAGCACCTGTATATATATATATATATATATATAGAGAGAGAGATCTATAATTTTTTTCACCTCACTCCTGTTTGTATTGGCTGTTTTGTAATTACGCATGCCAAAGACTCAGTTTCACGTTCTCAGATTTTGTTGGAGCGGACGGAATTAATTCGTAAAGACTGTAAAGGGACAAGGACAAATGACGGGTCTGAGCCAAAGCCCCTGATGTTACATGTCCCCTCATATGCGAGTAAAAAGTGCGAATCAACATGTACCTTTATGCACATCTGAATTTAAGCGCAGGACGATGTGCCAGCGCAGAATCAAATCACCCAGCCCCGGCAAGACTGTTAAAATTGAGTTTGCATAGTATCCTATCAGTATGTATTTACATAAGAATATTATCTTGCCGTAGAGGTACAAACATCTCAGGCATGGAAATGCAGGGATAATTTTTTTCACCTCACTCCTGTTTGTATTGGCTGTTTTCCCAGATATATCTAAAAAAAAATTCCAGATTTTTTACCGCCACAAAAATGAAGTTACTCACACAGCACTCCGTTTCATAAATGTTCCATTTATTGACTATGAGGTGGTAAAATACGCTTGACATTGCGATTAATTGTCCCATAGATGCACAGCGACATCTGCTGGTCATTTAAAATACCTGTCGTGAGTGTCAAATTTACCATGTCTGTTCTGTCGCAGTTAAATCTCTCTGATGACTTTATTCCGAGTAAACCCTGTAGCTATAAAAAATATAAATATATATTACATCTAAATATATGTATATATTTATATATGTATAAGACCTGCTTTAATTTCGAACACAAGCAAAAGCTACGATGAGGGCAGGAAATACAGCGAAAGTTTCTCCATGCCATGCCTTTATTTTGAAGGGCACTGGACCGGCGGGCTTGAAAGCCACGCCCACTTCTAAAACCGAAAATTGACTGGTTTTTCCGTTTAGGGGGCGAAAACAAAAAAAACAAAAATCAAGCCGTTTATTGGATTTTGGTTTTATGTGCAGAAACCACAAAACGGGAAAACGAATCGTTTTCTGAGGAGAAAAAGGAGAAAACGGGCGTTTTTCTGTTTTTTCCATGTTGAATTATACCGTTTAATCAAACTGATAAAAAGTACCTTCGTCGATCAGCAGAGCTTTGATCAATAACTGGATGCAAAAGAGCAGAAAATGACACCCAGAGAAGGAATGTTTCATTGACTTACTCTACACACTTCATTGCTCTCAAGGTCCAAGCTTTCAAAGGGTCAGCACACACGAACCTGCCGCCGAGGTGGAAGCTGGAACACAGAGAGGAACAAGCACATGAATGAGCCGTCACTACCTACAGCTGCTGTGGAAAACCTGCTCAGTGTCTCTGCTGGATGTTTAGCCAGCTTTAACTCATCACCCATTAGATTTGGTCAGTAATTACCTTTCATTAGAAGCTGTTTTATCTTTAAGGACGGCTTCTCTAACCTGCTCTGTTTGCTGCAGTGTGTTTAAAATGGTAAATGGTCTGTACTTATATAGCACCTTAACTGCAGAGAAAAGCAGCTGTTGCCTAGTTTCTGTCTTTAACAGAGCTGCAGCACTGAAAGGTTCATGGATTTCTACTATTTGATTCCTGACTCACATGATGGCACTGATGTCACAGGAGCCATTGATGGTCTGAATGTTGTAGCCCGTCAGCGCCTTGCAGGGGATCTTCCCCCTGGTGTATCTCATGCAGCAGCTCGCTGTGAACAAGCACAAAACATCTGTCAATGATCCACATCTTTACATCCCACCTAAAAACAACACTTCAACCCTGACTTCAACACAGACACATTAGAGATGTTCCAGATCTCTCTCCCTTACCGGACTCAGAGCCGCAGATGAAGCTGGCAACAATGAGGAGGGAGCAGAGAGCTGCAGAGAGGCATGCTTGTCTGTTTGCCATTCTCACTCGACCGGTGTTCTCACTTTGACTGGAGAGAAGCTGAAGAGGTGTGGCAGGTTTGAAGGAGCTCACTGACTGCTACAGCATGAGCTGAGCTCCCTCCTTAAATACAGGCCATGAAGCAATGATATGGGACTTCCCAGGGGGATGGATGAAGAGGGGCCATGAGCTGCTGTTCATTATTAACCAGGAAATAATCTCAGCCTTCAGATGTCAGGTTGAGGAGAAATATTCCTTTATTTATTCAACATTCCATCACATGTTGGCATCACCTTGATAGCTTTGCACCTTCTAAGTTTCCCTCATCGGATTAAAGTTTGGGAATTTTCTGACTGGGCCGTTCATATAACCACTCGTCAGAAGATTAAGTTAAATATTAACTTTAAACCTGAATCTACTAGAGGAACAGATAACAACACACTTAACTCAGCAAGTTCCACCATTTTAATAGAAATTACATTTTAGAAATCTTATAAATCTCATCTATGATGGCGACTGCAGAACATTATTGCAATTCTAACCCAGAGATAATCAGTTGTAACTGCATGGCGTTTGGTCCAGTCTAAAGATCTGTGTGTAAAATCAAATCAGAAAATGTCTTCATGATCTTTTAACATTCCAGGAAAAGCTTTCATGTGTTGGTACAATGTGAGGCTGATCTTGTTTTCATTGCTACTGTGCTGCAGAGCAGCTACTCTGTTTGGGATAATACAGTTTGGTACTTTTACAGATCCCTGGACTGATCCATGGACCGGACCAGCAACTCGCTCTGAATGGAACCAAACGATGACAAAACACACAAAAAAGTATTGGAACATTTCCTTTTATGCATCATTAGTAAAGTGACATGTTGGTAAATGGAAAACAGGTCAGGTATTTACTACTGTGGGCACTGGTTGGAAATGGATGGTTTCCTGCGTGATTCCTGTGTGATTCCTGCGTGAATCACGATGTATTTCCTGAGGCCAGTTTTTTTTTTTTCAAAAAGAACTGCAATGTACCCGGACAACCACCAGGCAGCACTTGGGAGCTCTGCCTTGCTAAAGGTGACGTTTGTGGGCCTGCAGTCAACTGAAAAGTTTATTGAGACCATTTGTATAAACAACCAAAATCTTATGATGATATGATGTTCTTGATTAAAATATAGTTAATGAATTAATTTAACATAGTGACTGCATTATCTTATTTCATACACCTCTGATCTTATCTGAGAACTGTTTATTTCTATTTATCTGCATCTTAATTATTTAATGAAAAATGATTATAATTAATCTTTTTGGCAAAACAAATAACTGAATCAACAAAGGTCTGTGGATCATCCGTCCATTCGATCGGTCGCGTGCTCATGGATCATTTCTAGGTTTTCAGCGACTCTGAATGAATCGGTCTCATCAGGCCTCTTTTCTTTCATCAGTGGGTTTTAATTTCGTCACCATCGTTTCAGTCATTAATGCAAAATTGGTCCATGGTGAAGTTTAGAAATGCAGATGAAAAGAAGAAATCCACACCCGTGAGTATCTATTTTTTTAATGCCGTGACGTTTCGGGCGTTCTTCTTTTAACCTTCATTGAAATTCAGTGTATTAATTAATAGTAGATTATTATAGGCTACTTATAGCTACAGGATATTTGATGCCATGTTATGCAGAAATAATGCTTCTTATATCTTGATCTAAATCCACCAATCTGTGGTAAACTAAAACGCTCGGATCTTTCTGTCATTTTGTGTGCGTGTGTGGCATCTGCAATCCATTGGGAATCCCAGAGGGAGGGAGGGGGGTTCATGCAACGTCATTCCATCCGCCACAACGGTAGTGATGAGGCCGGCATGTAAACAAAGATGGCTGCGCCCGGTAAGCGGCGGTGTGGATCGGATGATAAAGATGAAAATCCTACAACAAATAAAAAAAATGGATATGGAAATCTTTATTTAATTTTTTTTTATTTACTTGTTATTGATGGAGGAGAGTCGCTTTGACGGCTTCGGCGGCAGCAAAACCGGCAACGGATTTTTCTCAGGCTGGCAGAGTGCAGTGGAGAGGTAAGATATACCTGCTATTATTCTAACCCACAGGCAGTGGCATTGCTAGGGTTTAATGGGGCTCCAAGCAAGACATTTCTGGGGCCTCCACCCCACCTCTGCACGCAAAAGAAAAAAAAAAACGTTTTTGGGAGAAATAAATGCACAATTTCTAGAGCATTTAAGATGTTTACTGAAAAAAAAATAGACTAGAATAGATTAGTGGTTCTCAAAGTGAGGTCCAACAGAAGTCCATGACAGCCCAGACCTATCAATAATCATTGTAAATAATCTGACACCAACAAAATATGTAAAATATTAACTTTAGTTTATTACAAAAGTGCACTGTAAATTGTTAAACTTCAAATATAAGAAGTAAAATCTAGTAAATAATTAAACAATGTAGGAAGCCATATAAAAAATGTAATAGCCTTAACACGTGCAGTGGAGATAAATAATACTAAATTAAATAAATAATAAAAAATTAGGCTCAATATTAGCAGGTTAGCTGCTAATATTGATGTTTCTTGTTAAGCAGCATTCATCATGATTAATTGTTAGCTACTGTATGTCCCTTTGGAGTCGGTGACAATACAGTAAGTCAGTAGGTAAAATGCTCTTACCACTGTCTTTCTTTCGTTTTTCCTCTTTTTCTTTTCTCTGTCTCTTTTTTTTCTGCCCCACTGGGATAACTCCTCTTCATGACTCTCTCATGGAAGGTTGGGAAGCTTTACCATAGAAGTTCACCTTTTGCAGAGTCGCGCCAGCAGCGTCAGATGCAGGCTGAAGGCATGGGGTGGGGGCCCAACAAGGGGGTTTTTGACTACGGTGTCATTTCATTGTAAAGTAAATCCCCAGTCTTGTCGTTGCTGTGAAGTACAATTTGTCAGCCCTTGGGGGCCCCCTAGAGGCCGGGGCTCCAAGCAACTGCCTGGCTTGCCTGTCCACAAGCCCCGCCCCTGCCCACAGGGGCCTGCTAATGATCAGAATACCAGCAGTGTTGGGCAAGCTACTTGTCCAGTGTAGTGAGCTAAGCTATCAGTTACTCAACAATAAAATAAGCAATGCTCTCCACACAGAAGGTCATGTAGTCAGTGATGCATTCAGTCAGGCTGTTGATGTCCTCACCATGAGAGCTTTGGAACATGCTCCAGTCTGTGGTGCTGAAACAATCCCTCAGCTCCTCAGTGGCGTCATCCGACTAAACTTTCACTGACTGTGCAATTGTCCTTCTCACCAGTGGAATGTAATGGGGGGGCAGGTAGACACGGTTGTGATCTGAATGACCCAGTGGGGGGAGGGGGGCAGAGGTGTATGCATCCTTAACATTTGCATTAAAAAGGTCCAGCCTTTTATTGTTCCTGGTTGCATGTGACGTATTGTGTGAGCGTGGGGAGAGTGGAGCAGAGTGAAGAAGTCTGTTCTAACAAATCCCTATGAAAAGGGTGGATTAAACTTTATCGATTTCTGTACTCTAAATAATACCTTTAAAATAAATTGGCTGAAACAGTTCTTTAAAAACCCTAACTCTATGTGGAACGTTATACCATGTCACTTGCTGTCAAAACTGGGTGGTTTGAGCTTTTTCTTAACTATGATATTGATAAAGTCCCGATAAAAATGTCAGCCTTTCACCGCCAGGCCTTCCTTTCATGGTCCCTTATTTTCAAACACAACTTTTCACCCAACAAATATTTCATCTGGAACAATAAAGACATATTGTTTAAACATAAATCCTTATTTATTGATTATTGGTTTAATAATAACATTATTTTGGTTGACCAATTATTTAACTAAGAGGGTCTTCTTTACTCTTATAAAGAGTTTCTAGAAGAATACAAAATTCCTGTGTCTCCTATAGATTATGCCAAAGTCTTTGGAGCAATTTCTTCTGGTATTTTCATGTTATTTAAAGCTCAACCAAGATTGGACACACAACAACAAACCTTATCAGTACTGACTGACACTCCAGTTGGTAAGATTTGTTTTTCTTGTAATAATGGTAAGAACAATAAAATAATTAGATCCCTGTTCAAAGCAGACTTCATTACAGTTCCATATGTGATTCCATACTGGAATACATTTGTGCAAAACATTGACTGGAAGAAGGTCTGGCTCTTACCCAACCGATATTTGCTGAACACCAAAATTAAAGCAATATCATTTAAAAATAATTCATAAGTTTTACCCGTCTAATGATCATATTGTCAAAAAAAAAAAAAAAAAAAGACATTGAAGTATTGTGGGATGGGAGTCAGTATTAGTAACGATCACGTGATTGGGACGGTACAGGATTAAACACTAACGGGAGCAGACGGGAGCAAACCAATAATAACAAAAAAAAAAACTAGGATCGATGCCAAAAAATAAAATAAAATAGAAAGAAAAAAAATCCAGTACTGGCGCTGTGCCGCCATTTTGTAGTTTTTTTCCTTGAAGCCTACACTATAATGCGAGTCAAAAAAACTACACGACCCAAAAACATGAGTGCTTCCACTCTGAGTTTTTCTCCCGAGCTCAAAAAAAAAAAAAAAGAAAGAATGGGAGTGGTGGAGCAGCGGGAGTCATTCTGAATGGGAGTGGGAGTAATTTCACCAGGAGTGGGACGGGACAGGATTTAGATTTCTACTCTGGCCCGGGATCGGGACGGGACACAATTTTTTTCTGTGGGAGTGGGACGGGACAGGAGTGAAAATCCACTCCCGTCTCAGACTCTAGTCTGAAACTTGTTTACCACGCTTTGGAAACGCACAGCACGATCACGTGACCAAACTCCTGCGGCAGATAATAAAGTCTTAAACTCACTGCGAGTAATTCCACATCTGGGCTGCATATCTGCTGCTTCACGTGAACATGAGCCGAGCCGCACCATCTCTCATTCACAAACACAGCCAGACCATGACGCATATAATATGGAATAGGGTAAATAGAATTATAAAAATATCTAAACACTGTGGCTATAAGGCATGCAACATCCCAGTCTCATGGGAAAATGTACCTCCACTACGTTGGTCCACACCGCAAAACGTAGTGGAGGTACATTAATGGCCATTTTTTTGTGGTACTGTTACATTTCTTCTGCCTATACGACTGGGTTGTCTTCCCACAATGCCTTGAAAGACACAATATCAGGTGTGATGTGGATGAGAACATGGGGCCAAATGCAGAAGACCGAGTAAATTGAAAGTTTTTTTTTTTTCCCGGTATTCCGGAGTATTTCTAATTGTATATTTTGCAGTAATTTCCTTTTGCAAATAAAGTATTTATACTGCAGCAATTCTGTCTCTGTCTTTTGTTTCATAAAATTTACGTTCTATAAAGCTACTTTCTGCAGCAAACGAAACAAAATGCATGTGCAAAACACAGGTGTGTCCTTGTACAGTTACTGTCTATTGTATAAGGGAACACCTTACACAGCTAAAATAATGCAGTTTCTGTAATTTCAGCTGATGATAGTGTTTTTTTTGTCATTATGTTATGATTAACTAAATGTTCCTGTTGGAAGAGAACATTTGTTAGTGTTTTGATTAATTATTTTATTTTGAAACATGTTTTTATTTTGAAACATGTTTTGTAGGACATGGTGTGTTGTGTTAGTGTATTATTGTATTTTGAAAATTAGTTTTGGAGTTTAATTTACAATGTGTGAATTTGAACATGAAATTAACCGTTTTGCCAATTGTGTGTTTTAGGTGTGTTGGTGCGTTAAGAGTTTAGGAAACCTGTTAAATTTAGTGAAAACTGTGTCATAGTGATTTAAAAAAAATGTAAATAATACTTCATAACTTACATGTACCGGTATTAAATAACCAGGAGACATGACAACACATTTTCATATAAATTGTAGTCTTACTCAGATCAGAGAAGTTGCTTAGAGTTTACAGAAGGCATCAGCTCACCTCTGGGCTCACCTCTCAGCAACCTGCTGTATTCTTTTAGATCTAAAAAGATCAACACAAGTGGCCTACTTAGTTGTGAGGTGTAAAAAAAATGGAGGAAGACCATTTTCAATTTTAAACTTATTAGACGCAGAATGACGTTTTTTTCCAGTACAAAAAAAAAAAATGAAATCCAGTTGATCATTTTAAAACAAAGATAAATTATATTTGATTTTGGCCGCTGATGTCCCAACAGATCCGACATTAATGGTGTGCGTATTTAGGCTTTTCTTCATGTTTACTTTTGTTGTCTGTTGTCTTCTTTTTGATGTTATGTTTCCTGTTTTTGTGTTCTCATACAGGTATTGAAGTAGATTTCTAGAAGTTACTGTTTCTCTTTTCATGTGCTCTTAATAAACACTTTGAGTTATCCCACGGTCTGTCTCACCTTTAATACTGGGTCCTCCTGTCCTGATATGATAATTAATTAAGTGAATTATTTTATTATAGTGCAGAAACTAAACAGTTTGGAAACATCTGGGTTATTTCAATAGCCCTGAACATGCCTAAATGACATTTTGATGGTTGCAATATACCATCTAAGTGTCTGAAAGGTCAGTCATGAAAGGGGATTGTTGGACTGGCTGAATAGATGATGTCCTCCACTATCCTGTACAGGGGAGCCCCACCCTTGTGAATCAAGTTAACTGGATTGTTTTTAATTTTTTTTGGAAATTCTTTGGAATGACTATGACTGAGAACCTTCAACAGCAGAATAACATAACAGGGAAGAGTTTAAATATAGTCTTTTGTCACTTTACAGTAAAAAACTAAAACTAAAATTAAAAAGAAAAATTTTTGAAAAGTTCATTATTCATGTTTTTACTGTTTTGTGTGTTAAAAGCCGTGGAAGACTGGACCTGTTTAAATTCACAGCAAAACTCTTCCCACTTCTAAGAGTGGGAATTTAAAGAGACTTTAAGGATCCAGTCCAGGTAGACCGTGTCCTTGGAAGAAGCAGCCAATAAATTCAACCAAAGCCTTAGTGTCCTCTGTCTCTGCTCTCCTTGCAGCCAGTCACATTGTTTTATTCCTCAGATCTTGTCATAGTTTTGCACATTAAAAATAAAATCAATCTCAAGGTCCGCTAGACAGATTAGGTGTTAAAAACAAGCATTGCATGTCCGTTTGACAACGATCAACATTTTTTCACTGAGAATTAAATATTTATAGGGAGAGGCTTCTACAACTCAGTTGACAGGATATAAGATTTATTTGTTTTTGGTTTGTTAAATATGAGCGACATGCGGATCATTTTACTTTTATGTATTTTTACAGTACATGAAGGACTACTTAAAATTTTTTCAGATTACACATAAATACAGGTGCTAGTCATAAAATTAGAATATCATGAAAAAGTAGATTGATTTCAGTAATTCCATTTAAAAAGTGAAACTTGTATATTATATTCATACATTACATACAAACTCATATATTTCAGATGTTTATTTTGTTTAATTTTGATGATTACAAATGACAACAAATGAAAATCTCAAATTCATCATATCAGAAAATTAGAATATTACTGAAGACCAATAAAAACAAAGGATTTATAGAAATGTTGGCCAACTGAAAAGTATGAACATGAAAAGTATGAGCATGTACAGCACTCAGTATTTAGTTGGGCCTCCTTTGGCCTGTATTACTGCAGCAATGCGGCGTGGCATGGAGTCGATCAGTCTGTGGCACTGCTCAGGTGTTATGATAGCCCAGGTTGCTCTAATAGTGGCTTTTAGCTCTTCTGAATTGTTGGGTCTGGTGTATTGCATCTTCTTCTTCACAATACCCCATAGATTTTCTATGGGGTTAAGGTCAGGAGAGTTTGCTGGCCAATTAAGAACAGGGATACCATGGTCCTTCAACCAGGTACTGGTAGCTTTGGCACTGTGTGCAGGTGCCAAGTCCTGTTGGAAAATGAAATCTGCATCTCCAAAAAGTTGGTCAGCTGCAGGAAGCATGAAGTGCTCTAAAACTTCCTGGTATGTGGCTGCGTTGACCCTGGACCTCAGAAAACACAATGGACCAACACCAGCAGATGACATGGCACCCCAAACCATCACTGACTGTGGAAACTTTACACTGGACTTCAAGCAACGTGGATGAAGTGCCTCTCTTCTTTTCCTCCAGACTCTGGGACCTTGATTTCCAAAGGAAATGCAAAATTTACTTTCATCAGAGAACATGACTTTGGACCACTCACCAGCAGTCCAGTCCTGTTTCTCTTTAGCCCAGGCAAGACGCTTCTGACGCTGTCTGTGGTTCAAGAGTGGCTTGACACAAGGAATGCGACAGCAGAAACCCATGTCTTTCATACGTCTGTGTGTGGTGGTTCTTGAAGCACTCACTCCAGCTGCAGTCCACTCTTTGTGAATCTCCCCCACATTTTTGAATGGGTTTTGTTTCACAATCCTCTCCAGGGTGCGGTTATCTCTCTTGCTTGTACACTTTTTTCGACCACATCTTTTCCTTCCCTTCGCCTCTCTATTAATGTGCTTGGACACTGAGCTCTGTGAACAGCCAGCCTCTTTAGCGATGACCTTTTGTGTCTTGCCCTCCTTGTGCAAGGTGTCGATGGTCGTCTTTTGGACAACTGTCAAGTCAGCAGTCTTCCCCATGATTGTGTAGCCTATAGAACTAGACTGAAAGACCATTTAAAGGCTTTTGCAGGTGGTTTGAGTTAATTAGCTGATTAGAGTGTGGCACCAGGGGCCATCAATTTTGAACCTTTTCACAATATTCTAATTTTCTGATATGATGAATTTGAGATTTTAATTTGTTGTCATTTGTAATCATCAAAATTAAACAAAATAAACATCTGAAATATATGAGTTTGTATGTAATGTATGAATATAATATACAAGTTTCACTTTTTAAATGGAATTACTGAAATCAATCTACTTTTTCATGATATTCTAATTTTATGACCAGCACCTGTATGTAGGGAGCACTATCCACTGTGACACAGTGCAGCCCATGTGTGCATCCATCGCATAATAATATCTGTAAGGAGTCTGTTAAACCTGTGAAATGTGAAGAGATGAGCTATGAACTGTCACGGCTACACCTTTATGTATTCGGATTGAGCCACATGGTGTGTTTAAACCAAAACTGTTACGGGCGTCAGAGCATCTTATTTATATCTGTAAATCCTGCATTGCATTCCAGCGTCGGGAGCGGAACATCCTAGTTTCCCAGCGTTTGATGCGGGAGTTTAGAAATCTTAATTTTTGGATGCTAAATGTGGAGTGTCAACCAATCTCGAAAGTTAATCCAGGAGTTATCTGGGAGACAGACACTAAGGGCCGGATTGATCAAGATCCAATTTTGCGTGCAGTAATTTACGCTCGCAAACTGGAATTTTGCGCGAGGGGCTGAACCATGATTTGCGGGTGATTTAACAAGAGTGATTGCGTAACTGGTGGCAGGTGCAAAACTGTTGGAGACGCCCTATTTAAATGATGGTTTTGCACGTTTTGTGGTTTGGCAAAGTAGTTTGTAGTTTGTGTAAACTAGTGCATTAAGAAATTTTAATCTTACAGAGACACCCCCACCCCCTCCAAAAAAAAAAAAAAAAAAAATATATATATATATATATATATAAACTCCCTAAGGTGGTATGTGGCTGAATTTCTACTTCCCTGCAGTAAAAAAAAAAAAAAAAAAAGAAACAGGTGTTTTGTATTGGCCTGTAGAAAAATGCACATACCAAATGGATCACAAGAAGTGACTGTGGATAAGATTACTGCGCGTACGCATCCCCGCAGCATTGGCATGTTGCTCCACAGGCGCAGGGGGGAGGTCGGGGTTCTCCGGTAGGGCGTCAGGGCGACATGGCATTTAGAACGTCGGACAGCACTTCTGAAATACGAGACTGGGAGATCCCAGATGCAAAAAAGTGTAATGTTGCAAGGAGTTTTGTGATATCTGGTATTGCGTGGGTCCTTCTTGTGGCTGGCTCCAAATCCATGGCTCCTTGCTTCATTTCGATGTCTCCTTCTTGCGACAATAACCACTGCCATGTGTGCGCAATTATGCATACAGACCATTTGCACCTTCTTTTGAAACGTGTTAAATATAGAGTCAGATACCGTTCGCAAAATTGCTTTCAGGTTTAATAAATCACTTTGCGAGTGCTAAATTAATATATTTACATGTTCTCCTCCCACAAGACGCACTTTTGCGTGTAAACGCCCCATATTGCATATTCATTGCAGAAAAAGTACTAAATGGATAAGAGGCGCTATTTAGCACGTTTTAAAGACCAAATCCTTTTAGCACTCTGTTGATAGATCAGTTTGTACATTTTTTAGCGTGCGCAGTGAAATAGCTCACGTTTTTATACACGCAAACCTTTGATAGATCCGGCCCTAAATGTAAGCTCTGGTTGCTTCTGCAGAGCTGCCAGCATATGAAAAGCAAATAACACCGCCAACGACAACGGGGCTTAAACTCTGCAGGCTTTTAAAAAGTCGAAAGAATGGATTAATTTAGAAGGAAAAGAGGGTGCTCTGATCATTATTACATTACTAAAGCATCTTATCACTAAACCATGCTGAGACCTTTTAGAAACAGCGCATTAACATTAACTGATGAAAAGTATATGATTTCATATTCTGGATTGGATTGGCTATAAATATTAACCATAAATGTAAAAAAATCCTTTATTCACTTCAGTCGCTATGCACGGCAGGGGAAATTCCCAACAGGCTGGCAGGCTTAGAAGAGCTTTCACTGGGGACTCCCAGTACTACTCTATCCCAGTATGCAGAATATTTCTGTTGGACCATGCCCCTATGAACGTACTGCACACATGACACTTTGAAATGTAGGTTGACGCTAAAGAAACATTTAAAACAATTTTATTTTCTCACTCATCAAACCAACTAAAGCTCTATACTGCAATGAAAGAACAGAGCAGCTCAACGACTGGAGTATTGCACATCCACATAATGCATAAGCCTCCAAGAACGATGCCTCTTTGACGCTGAAAACACATTTGGTGAAAACACAGCATAAGGGTTAATCCAAGTTATGCAAATCACTAGGGGCACTTACGCCAAAGGGAAAAGTCATCAGTGGTCACGATGATACCCAAAGTGTTGTCCAAATAGTGCTGGAGGTAAGAAAGTAGATAACAGAGTTAGGGAGAGGAAGCAAGAGGCTTCCTAATAATACTTCATTTAGTATCGAGACATGTTGACGTTCCTATCTGGCAAAGAGGAGCTCTAGGTTTTTCTATAATCCTTTGTGTAATAGGACAGATAGGCGCATTACTTTCAAATATTGTCATTATCAGTTCGTATGAAATCGTACGAAAAGTTATGCACAGTATTTCGTGGGTTTTTGACGATTTTCCACGAAAAAACATATCAGTGCGCATGCGCAGCCAGCCAGATGAAAAAAGCAGATCAGCGGACGGACGTAAAACTGGGACGGACGAACTTTCGACAGTGCAATAATTACTTCATGATGTCTCTCACTAGGTTGCTTGCTGTTTTGTATGTTAGGGTTAGGGTTAGGGTCTGATATCTTGTCTCGAGGCAAGACGTAAAAATACGACGAAATTCTACGAAAAAAAAACGTCAAAAACATACGAAATACTGTGCATAACTTTTCGTACGATTTCATACGAACTGATAATGAGAATACACTGTTACTTTTGTATATACTTCATTTGACTGGGGTTTTACAATGGATAGCTTCAGCTATTTGCCGATGTTAATTTGATTTTTTAGTTCTTTTCAAGAAGCCTGCAATCCCAATTTGACAGGCATCATTTTGGTGCCTTTCCATTGCATAAGGATGTTCAGGAGGCTAAAGGCTGTATTCATTCAGCACAGCGGTTTAGAGCTCCTTTCCTACGTACAATTGTGTTCTCACTGATCACCCTACAAAAGGGGAAGGAATAGGAGCTGGGGTCTAAAACCTGGTGTAGGTGGAGAGTTTCAAGCTTCTGTATGAGTTTCAACCACAATTCGGCACGTAAATTAGTTTCAATGGGATGTTTTATTTATTTTCATTATTATTAGCTTGCAACCAGGTCATATGGCTTGATTTGTTATTTTTCTTTGAAACTTTACACCAAACAGTCAAGAATAACGGTGGCGTAGTTGGTTTTTTTTTCAAAGGAAAAAAATAACACTAAACAAAATATTGAGAAAAGAAATTAAATAACAATAAAACTGTACAAGTGGATTAACCAATACAAGCGTGTTAGTCATGGAAATCTTTGCTCTGGAGAGAAAAAAAGTTTTTTAATAATGCATAAAATGGAGGACCTTTCTGTTTTGTTTATGCAAGACTTATTTAAGCAGAAATAATATTAATAGAATTAATATTATTAATTAATTCAAGGCTGGGTTTTATTTTCTTTAAGATAGCTTTTTATTTTATTTAGCTTTAAACATAATTTTTTTTACGAAAAACAAGTAAATACCTTTGGTGTACATTATAGGACATTATACAGGGAAGCATAAATAAAGGATAGTAAAAGGTTGAATAAATTGAAGCTAAAAAATATATAACATGAATCAGATGACTATGACATTTATTTGAGTGATACTGGATTCAGGGCCAGACTAGCGTATCTGCTAGCATATCCCGCAGTAATGCTTTCCTAACTGTGCCACAGACTGTATGTATGGCCATGAGATATTATGGAACCCGCAGCTTCATGTACACCATCAGGGATGCTGAGCCACTGATGCTGATGCTGAACTCTATAAAAGATGGATTTTATGCCATTACAGGTGAGTCAATACCTGGATTTCTGTGAAATCTCATGTTTTTTTCTGTAACAGCATTCATGAGAAGGGAAATGTTACGCTGAAGCTGCTCCCATGGGGCTTTCATAGAAGACAAATAGAAGTTCTGATGCAGCTCAGAAAACGGGATGATTTCACTCAGATGATCCATGTCTTTAATTAATATGATGCAGCACCAGATTCCAGCTTTATTGTAGCCCATGCATTATTGAATTCAAAAGTCCACCTAACCAGATGAAATGTTTTTTTGTTTTATTTTCATCTGCTTCCAGGTCCTCTTTACTCCAGAGGGAAACGCAATTAACATGCAGCACAGTTATTGGAGTGCAGGCTGTGTTAAATTACACTGACGTGTAACTTGCTAATTTACGCAGACAGCAGTCCTTTGCCGCACTATTTAGTATTTCTAATGCTGTCACCATGTTTGACTCATTATTAGGACAGTTTTTTTTTTGTTATTTGTATTTCTGTAAAATATAGTTTTGTTCCTCCCAGAAGAAAAACAGCACTAGCCTCTTTCAAATTCAGTTTTTGCACTTTTGTTTAAAACAAATGCAAAAGCCAAAGAGGATAGAAATTAGGAACTATTGAACAATACTATTGATGATACTATAAAGGATAGAACACCGCCAAAGGAAAGGCATCCTCTAGTTGGAAATTAAAAATGCATTTCACTTCTAAAATAAAAATCATAATTGGCAAATTGTTTGTGTGTTAAATTCTTGGCATTTGGTGTTCTTATGAGGAACCTTATACCCAAATTGTATATATGTGTTTAGTTTTAAAAGAAGAATCCTCTATCTTTTGATTCAATTCAAACTTAAGAAAAGATTTCTGCAAAACAAATGCAAATGCACTGACTGAACCATAATAGAAATAATCTCCACCTGGTTTTTGTGTCTGTCCCCATCTGTCTTTGCAAATGGATGATGCCATATCTATGAGATTTGAACATAAGGCTGTCATGCGGAGAGTCAAATCCCAGTCCATTCAAAGAAAAAAAAAAAGCCATTTCATTATTTCATTTCGTTATTTAACCCCATCACACACACACACACACCCTACATGCAGAGCTAACTCCATCCAACGCCACTGTTGCTCCTGATAACTTCTACAGTTTTCCATACTACAATTTCAAAAGAAAGTATTTCTCTACAGTCCATTTTGCCCATGAGGAATTTAGAATATGCTGGTCCAAACATCTAAGGCAACTTTGTTATAATCCACCTGAAGTATTTCTAATGGGGGAAAAACAAAACAAAAAAAAAACAACTACAACAATCCTTCCACCAGAAATGTTGAGCATGATCTTAACTATGCTGTAAAGTTGGAATTTAAAGTGTTGTCATAAAGCATACAAAGAAAGAAATCTTGATTTAGAAGCGGGTTGAAGACAACTTTTTATTGAATTTGAGCAAACTCAAATCTTACATACATACATAACACAAGGACATTCTTATTAGTGGTGTCTCTTAAACAACTGACTTGGTTGGAGGATGGCAATTTTAGGTTTCTCAGGCAATTTCATTACCTGCCCTTGAAGCCTGCCCCGGTAACGTTTCTCAGGAACCATTTCTGAGTAGCTGTTTTTTCGGGGATTCTTCAGTGTGTTGTAGCTGTTATATTGTTCTCTTATATATGGCAGCTGGAGTGAGTAGCTGAGATATTGGGCATTTGGTGTCTGTGCCTCTGGTTCTTCAGCCAAATGAGACAAAAAGTCCAGATACTTCGGTACCTCAGGCTCCAAGCGTAAAACACGATTTTGCAACATCTGTTTTTGATCCTGGGGAAGGATGCCTCCATGTTGGGACATTTGTGTTTCATAACCCTGATTTTGTGATACAGTGGAAACCTCAGGCAGGACATCCAATTGCTGTTGTCTCCACAGTCGCTGGGGTGCCTGGTTAAAGTCTTGGGACACGAATAGTCCCAGTGGTTGGTAACCAAAATGGCGTTGCTGATTTTGGGGAACTGAAGGGTTCTGAGACAGGGGGTGTTGTAGGGGCACCATGGGGCCTCCGTGCCATTGTTGCTGCTTGTCATACATATTGTAGCCGTAATGGGGTTTTAGATTTTGGGGTACCAAAAGATTCTGAGCCAGGGTGCCATGAGGCTGCTGACGATGGGACATCACAGGGCCACCACGCCGCTGATTATTATGATGTTGGGAAAGCACGGGGCCGCCGTGCTGCAGCTGATTACCTTGGGGCAGGACAGGGCCGCCTTGCTGCTGCTGCTTGGGCGGCATGGGGCCACCACGCTGCAGCTGATGACCTTGGGGCGGCACGGGGCCACCACGCTGCTGCTGATTGCCTTGGGGCGGCACGGGGCCACCGCGCTGCTGCTGATTACCTTGGGGTGGCATGGGGCCACCACGCTGCTGCTGATGACCTTGGGGCGGCACGGGGCCTCCACGCTGCAGCTGATGACCTTGGGGCGGCACGGGGCCACCACGCTGCTGCTGATGACCTTGGGGCAGCACGGGGCCACCATGCTGCTGCTGATGACCTTGGGGCCCCATAGGGCCACTATGCTGATGCTGATACCGATGGGGTGGCATGGGGCCACCACGCTGCTGCTGATGACCTTGGGGCGGCACGGGGCCACCACGCTGCTGCTGATGACCTTGGGGCAGCACGGGGCCACCATGCTGCTGCTGATGACCTTGGGGCCCCATAGGGCCACTATGCTGATGCTGATACCGATGGGGTGGCATGGGGCCACCATGCTGCTGCTGATGACCTTGGGGCAGCACGGGACCACCATGCTGCTGCTGATGACCTTGGTGCCCCATAGGGCCACTATGCTGCTGCTGATGACCTTGGGGCGGCATGGGGCCACCACGCTGCTGCTGATGACCTTGGGGCAGCATGGGGCCACCACGCTGCTGCTGATGACCTTGGGGCGGCATGGGGCCACCACGCTGCTGCTGATTACCTTGGGGCGGCATGGGGCCACCACGCTGCTGCTGATGACCTTGGGGCGGCACGGGGCCACCACGCTGCAGCTGATGACCTTGGGGCGGCACGGGGCCACCACGCTGCAGCTGATGACCTTGGGGCGGCACGGGGCCACCACGCTGCAGCTGATGACCTTGGGGTGGCATGGGGCCACCACGCTGCAGCTGATGACCTTGGGGCGGCATGGGGCCACCACGCTGCTGCTGATTACCTTGGGGCGGCATGGGGCCACCACGCTGCTGCTGATTACCTTGGGGCGGCATGGGGCCACCACGCTGCTGCTGATTACCTTGGGGCGGGATGGGGCCACCACGCTGCTGCTGATTACCTTGGGGTGGCACGGGGCCACCACGCTGCAGCTGATGACCTTGGGGCGGCATGGGGCCACCACGCTGCTGCTGATTACCTTGGGGCGGCATGGGGCCACCACGCTGCTGCTGATTACCTTGGGGCGGCATGGGGCCACCACGCTGCTGCTGATTACCTTGGGGCGGGATGGGGCCACCACGCTGCAGCTGATGACCTTGGGGTGGCATGGGGCCACCACGCTGCAGCTGATGACCTTGGGGTGGCATGGGGCCACCACGCTGTAGCTGATGACCTTGGGGCGGCATGGGGCCACCACGCTGCAGCTGATGACCTTGGGGTGGCATAGGGCCACCGCGCTGCTGCAAATGTTGTGGAATAACCAAGTCCTCATACTGTTGCACTACCGGGCCCTGGGGAGAGTAACCATATTGCTGTTGATACTGAAAACCCTTGGACGGGTAGCCTTGATACAATTTATTGGGCGACTGCACATTCTGTGGTGGCTGGGCATAATAGTGCGTGGGTATGTTGGGCCCCTTCTGCAGATACTGGGTGCCCCCTGGATCCTCTTTTGTGTATTTAGGTTCAAATGAAAATTGAAGCCCTTTAGAATGTGGTCCAGAACCAAGTAGGTGGGTTTCTTCATTTAGATACTTTTTGTCAAAACCGGTATAATCACCTGTTCAAAGAGAGTTTTAGTCACTACATAACCAATCACTTATCCATCATAATAATATACCCTTACCATTTACTTGCAGTATTTCAACAGCAGCTACTGATAAAAGCAGCAACCTGGGAGAAAAAAAAATGTATCCAATTTGTGTTGGTCTCAGTAGTGTTTAAAATCTTTGCAATTTGGAATATAAAAATATATAAATGCGCCTCACCAAACTTACCCATGAAAATATCCCATAACTTAACCAAAGCTATGGGAGTTGCTAAGCAGCAGATTCAGTAATATCTGTTCAAAAACAGCAACTAATGTGACACCAGTGTTTTTCTAAGGTTGCTATGTCTCATTAACATGCTTAAAATGGACACAGCAGGTGTAATTAGCTGAGGACAGGTGGAGCTAATTGTTCTACAGAGTACATCTCTTTCACCAACCAGGTTGTAGGATACCAAGCTTGGGACATACAGTACTTCACAGATTTCAAACCAGATTTATACCTTACTTCCCAGTTGAATGAAATTTCACAAGGCAAAAAAGGCATCACATTCAGATATTTTGTATGTATGATGAATAAATTGCAAAGTTATGAAGGCTATATTCTATATATCTGTGTACTTTAAAAATAATTGCATAGAACATTTTATTGGATAAAATTCTCTCTGTGATATGTAGCTGACACCATGCAATTAGGCCAATAGGGGGCACAGTTTTGCTTAAATGTGTACATACCCTTACATAAAAGGACCAGCTGCCAGTGAAATAAATTTAAATTGACAAAAATAATTATATATATATATATATATATATCTATATATATATATATCTATATATATATAGATATATATATATATATACACATATATATATATATATATATATATACACATATATATATATATATATATATAGATATATATATACACATATATATATCTATATATATACACATATATATATCTATATATATATCTATATATATATCTATATATATATATATAGAGAGAGAGAGCTGAGCTTGGAGTGAGCTTCCTCCCGAGCTTGGAGGACGAAAGAGGGAGACCGCTCTGTGGGTGAGGATGAGTTTCCATATAAAAAAAAAACAAAACAAAAAAACACACATATATATATATGTTTTTGTTTTTATATAAAAACTCATCCTCACCCACAGAGCGGTCTCCCTCTTTCGTCCTCCAAGCTCGGGAGGAAGCTCTCTCTCTCTCTCTCTCTCTCTCTCTATATATATATATATATATATATATATTTATATATATATATATATTTATATTTATATATATATATATATTTATATATATATATATATATATATATATATAGTACTGGAGTTGAGGTGGGATGACATCCCACAAAAATCTTCAAAATCAACCCCCTTCTTAAATGACCATCCCCCCCATACCATCCCCTGTGACATTTTACTACTGAATGTGTAAAATTTCTGCTATATATTAACAGCAATGATATTGCCCTTTCAACATTTGGCATGCTGTGGGCTTATGAGTAGCATGAGCAAAATAAAAAATAAAAAATCAAATTAGTGGCCTACCATGATTATGAAGCTGATCCTAGTGGGAATTTGTCCCTATGTAGTGGCAGTAATAGCCATGCCAGTCCAGGGACTTGACAGTTCTACTACAAGGTGCCTTGGTCAAGGTCAAAGACCGGTGTACCTGACATGTAACAGCCATACCCTGCTTATGCTATAGGTTAATAGATTATATTAGTTCTTCATTTGATACAGTTGACCATAATATTCTTTTAGAAAGACTTAAATATTTTGTTGGGATTAAAGGAACAGTACTAGACTGGTTTAAATCTTATCTATCTGATTGATTTCAGTTTGTTCATGTTGATGACAGATCTTCAACATGCTCAAAGGTTACCTGTGGAGTACCACAGGGATCAGTGCTAGGACCAATTGTCTTTACCATATATACGCTCCTAATCGGTAGAATTATTAGACAGCATGGGATTAATTTCCACTGTTATGCTGATGATACCCAGCTGTCTATAAATCCAGATGAAGCTAACCCATTACATAAATTACAGGCATGTCTTGAAGACATAAAAACCTGGATGACTCTTAACTTTCTCCTTCTGAATGCAGACAAAACAGAGTCTTTGAAAAATAAACTGATTAGTCAGCCACTTCATTTGAATGGGATTAAACTGATTTCAGATAAAGTAAAAAATCTTGGTGTTTTTTTATCATTTAATCAAATTTTAATCCCATATCAAATAGGTTTCTAGAATTTCCTTCTTTCATCTGCGGGATATTGCAAAAAATTAGAAATATCCTGTCCAGGGTTGATGCTGAGAAACTAGTCCATGCATTTGTTACTTCAAGGCTGGACTATTGTAATTCTTTACTATCAGAGTCCACAAACTGTAGTTAAAAGCCTTCAGCTGATCCAAAATGCTGCAGCCAGAGTTCTGATGAAAATGAAAGAGATCATATCTCTCCTATCCTGGCTTCTCTTCATTGGCTTCCTGTTAAATCAAGAAAAGAATTTAAAATCCTCCTTCTCACATATAAAGCCTTAAATGACCAAGCTCCATCTGATATCAGATATGATTGTTCCTTATGTTCCTAACAGAGCACTTCACTCTCAATCTGCAGGTTATTAGTGGTTCCTAGAATTTCTAAAAGAATGGGAGGCTGATCTTTTAGTTATCAGCCTCCTCTCCTGTGGAACCAACTACCAGTTTTATTTTGTGAGGCAGTCCTGTCTACTTATAAGGGTATGCTTAAAACTTTCTCTTTTGACAAGGCTTATAGGTAGAGTGGCTCAGCTATCTCTATAGTTATTGCACTATAGGCTTGGACTGCTGGAGGACATAGGGACCCCTATATCATTCTCTCAGCAGAATCTTTTAGTTCAATCTGTAACTATTCTCTTTCCTCATAGCTTCGTCTGGTCTGTTCCCGTTTGGCTTTGACCCCTTCCTGGAGAGAAATATCAGCTGCGCTGTTGCCATCAACACCTTTGTTTATGTCAGAGATCGGCCTGTTTTCCCCCCCAATGTAGTCTGTTAAAAATTAACAGAAGTATGGGAGAGTGATTCATTGGACACAGGTGATATTCAAGTTCTTAGCGTCACTTCAAAGTTTGAATTAGTACTCCAGCATGCCATCAAGTTGGCAAAGGCCTGACAAGCCATTCATTTGATATGGTTGTTTTGGAGTAGGGATGCTTTATGAAACCTGCATGATTGAAGATCTTCCAGCTTCAGAAACCCCTGCTGTACAAGTTGAATTCAAGCCCCATCAATAAAAGGGCTCACCACAAAAAACCCTCCCTGGACTCTGGAGTGAGATTGCATAATTTCCCCACTTAATTTACATTCACTGACAGAAAGCATAGGAAGTTGGAATATAAATTAAAGTTTGGAGTGGCTGACTAGTTTCGCAGAAAGATAACATTGCATTTATGGAAATTGACTGGCTTAATGTTTGACTTTACTGCTTTAATGAAGTTATGTACCTGCATTGCTTCACTACTCCAGAGAGCACCACAAGATCAAGTCACTTCTGGCTTTCAGCACACTGAAAGCCATTTCCCACTATTATTGTGGTCAGGAAAATTGCTTCTGGAAGGAGTAGCCTTCTGAAGGTTGGCATGAAAGCAGCTAATGTGCAGAAGAATGTCCTTTGCCTCTCCAAGTGGTTTGTGGAGCTATAACCACAATTACTCCTAAATAGTTGGCGAAGCCTTCATTTGTAGCCATCCATTTTGTTTAGGACAATTTATACATTTGAAGGATATTTTGCATCCATGATTTGAGAAGCATTTGTAGCCCAGTAAAACTAAGCATCAAACAGAACAGGCTTGTGTAATGAAAAGTTTGCTTTATTTTAAGATGAATGACCCTTCAGACTTTACCACTACTGCACCTGTTAAAGAAAAAAAAAAAAAAAAAAAAATTAAACTCTGACATTTATAAAAAAATAAAACCACACACACACACACAACTTAAGTTGGTACTAACCTGATTCAGATCTTAACAGGCAATTGGAGTCAGAAATGGCCATTCGCTCTTGCAGCCTGGACTCTTTAGTGGATATCCATGGTTCAAGGTTCTTTTTGAAGCCTCTCTAGGCTTCATGTTGAACATCAGGGGCACAATTCTGTGGCTTGCTGGGCCCCCTACTGGGTAGAGGGATTCAGTAGAAGGCAGTTGTTTGCTTTGACTTGTTGAAGGGTGCATGGTCCCAGCATCAAATGTATGTGAAAGACAGGGAGCTGTTGAAGTCCCACTTGAGCAAAGAAACTTTCCAGAAGAGTGTGGTGGCTGGACCTGAGGGACACGATTTCGTTGGAGCCTAGGATCAAAAGGAAGCCCTGGTGGGCTGCAAGGACCTGCTCCAGTCCCCATTGAACAAGGAAACATTCCAGGAAAGTGTGGCTGCATTTGAAGGACGGGACCTCCAATTGGAAATTTGGGCTCTACAGGAAACCTCGGTGGCTGGACCCCAGGGACGGGACCTCCTATTGGAAATTTGGGCTCTACAGGAAACCTCGGTGACTGGACCCCAGGGACGGGACCTCCTATTGGAAATTTGGGCTCTACAGGAAACCTCGGTGGCTGGACCCCAGGGACGGGACCTCCTATTGGAAATTTGGGCTCTACAGGAAACCTCGGTGGCTGGACCCCAGGGACGGGACCTCCTATTGGAAATTTGGGCTCTACAGGAAACCTCGGTGGCTGGACCCCAGGGACGGGACCTCCTATTGGAAATTTGGGCTCTACAGGAAACCTCGGTGGCTGGACCCCAGGGACGGGACCTCCTATTGGAAATTTGGGCTCTACAGGAAACCTCGGTGGCTGGACCCCAGGGACGGGACCTCCTATTGGAAATTTGGGCTCTACAGGAAACCTCGGTGGCTGGACCACAGGGACGGGACCACCTCTTTGAAGTGTAGGATCAAAAGAAGGCCTTAATGGCACACAAGAACCTGCTTGAGATCCCATTGAACAAGTAAACTTTCCAGGAAAGTGTTGCTGCATTTGAAGGATGGGACCTCCAATTGGATAATTGGGCTCTCCAGGAAGCCTTGGTGGCTGGACCCCAGGGACTGGAGCTCTTATTGGAAATTTGGGCTCTACAGGAAGCACTGATGGTTGCACCTGAGGAAAGCGACCACCTCTTTGGAGCGCAAGACCACAAGGACCTGCTTGAGATCCCATTGAACAAGAAAACTTTCCAGGGAACTGTGGCTGCACCTGAAGGGCGGGTCCTCCCATTGGGTATTTGGAGTCAAAGGATAGCCTTGATGGCTCACAAGAACCTACCCAAGTTCCAATTGAACAAGGATATTTTTCTTGAAACCATGGTTGCTGGACTTGAGGGGTAAAACCAACTTTGTACTGGGACTTGGGAAACCGATTCCAGTTAATGCCTTGTTTCTCCTGGGGCTGAAAGAGCCTTTTCTTCCAAGCCGAATAGCCCAGCTTCTCTGGCCCCTCAGTGGAAAGGTCAGATTTAAAAGTTCTTGATGGCACACTCCTAGCTGTTAAAAAAAAAAAAAAAAAAAAAAAAAAAAACACATGATGAGGAGTCTTTTTATATATAATTTTAAAAAGTTTACACAACTCAGCCTGCTTACCATTTACTTTACTTGTCCCCACTGATACTAAGAAAGCAACCGCCAACCTAATAAAGAAAAAAAAAAAAACACCAAAAAGTAGGCAGTAAAAATACTATCCAACACATTTAATTATTTTATAGCTTGACACATACCTTAACAAAAACCCCATAATGTAATGTCAGCCAGTTGAAAGCCAGCACAGTACTCAGGCAGCCATCAGTCAGATAAAGTGCATACTGTCAATTCAGCTCTGAAGCCTTTTATACATCATCCTCTGGCCATAGTTTGGTAAATGACAGGTGTCCAAATTCAAGTCAGGTGTGGCTAATTATCTTACAAGAGAGGTTTACTGCAGTGCAAAAAAAAAAAAAAAGACAGGGAGAGGGTTTTTTTCATCTACATTACAACTCAAACAACAATTTGGCTTGATCCTCTCTTGAATTTATTTAATTTATATACATCGCTTTTAAATTATTTGTATGACTTATATGCAGGTAATTATAAATAAAAAAAGTTTCTAGTTTTACTACTCCATACAGGTGGAAATAAACCCCACTTAAAAAAAAATCTTTCCTTTCATTTATACTAAAAAGGAAACTCTCAGAATACATTTATAGTAAAACATAAACTTCTGGTTTAGGACCAGATCAACAGCAACAGAAATAATAAATCTTAAAATTCAAATTAGATTTTTAGCATTTCAGACAACACAGTAGCCAATGTGCTGAACATATAAAGAAGAAATAAAATGCTAAATTCATTCAAGAATTATTTGTCTCAATTTTAACTAAAATGCCTATAACTTATTGCTGTCATATATATTGACATTTAAAGGTCTGGTTAAATATGAAACTCCACACGCAAAATCTAAGATTAGAAATAAAAAATTAGATATAATCTGTTGCTAGGTAACATGGTGAAAATGTTCACTAACATAGAGAGTTAAGATCTTTGAGGAAGGTTTAAATAAAAATGTCTAAAGCATAGGATGTATTAGGAATTACTTGGTTAGGAATTACTGAGAATCTTTTAACATGGCAGAATTGCCTTTTTGGAAATATCAGAGGTCAGATTTCTGAGGATGCTGCAATGATGACCGGTTCTAAGAGCTGGTTTATTCAGTGAAGAAGACTAATTTCCCTTTGGCCCCTAATTGACCTCATTCCACTGCACTCTGCAGATAGAAATAAACACTAAAAAGAAAAAAACAGAAAAGAGGGCATAGAAAAGGATGCAGAAAGTGCAAATTCCAGCTGAAAAGTGAAAGTAATCACACTTAGCTAAACTCTAGAAACTGTCCAAAACATAGAAATCATAAACCAAATACACAACAATTGAAGCGTTTTGAATTTAGATTTGTTTGGTATAATTCTGGACTACAGTTTAAAGGAATAGTACACCCAAAACATGATTAGCCTTCATTTTCTACTCACCCCCATGCTGAACAACACTCCGGAGTACTTTTTTGATATCTCAAATGCATCTGGAGATCTGGGAGGCTTCTTGCTGTCTGCTGACATTCAAATAATGGAGGTCTATGGTGACCGAGACAGAAAGGTCCATAAAAGTCCACAAAAAACGTGTCAATATTCCTCCATACTGCTCGTCCAATGTATTCCAAGTGTCCTGAGTGGGTAGCATTCAGAATTTACTCGAAACGAAGTCATTTAGAATGTTTTTAGAGCATAAACAGTAGTGTATAGGATTTCCTGAAAGCGCGCACATGCGCGCTCACGACGCTACGGAAGCCGGCAGACCAAACCAGATGAAAGTGCGCATTCAGCGTCTGCTCTGCCAATAATGCAAGCGTAGAAGAAGAAATGTGCTGTTTACCTGTGCAAAGAAAGAAACAACGAAAGAAAAATGTCTGAGGACTTCAGTGTTGAGGAAGAGCATGAGTTCTTTGCCGAGCTGAATGCGCTGGTTTGGTCTGCCGGCTTCCGTAGCGTTGTGAGCGTGCATGTGCGCGCTTTCACTATATCACTATTTCACTGTATCACCTATACACTACTGTTTATGCTCTAAAAACATTCTAAATGACTTCGTTTCGAGTAAATTCTGGATGCTACCCACTCAGGACACTTGGAATACATTGGAAGAGCAGTATGGAGGAATATTGACACGTTTTTTGTGGACTTTTATGGACCTTTCTGTCTCGGTCACCATAGACCTCCATTATTTGAATGTCAGCAGACAGCAAGAAGCCCCCCAGATCTCCAGATGCATTTGAGATATCAAAAAAGTACTCCAGAGTGTTGTTCAGCATGGGGGTGAGTAGAAAATGAAGGCTAATCATGTTTTGGGTGTAGTATTCCTTTAAGTTGAACGACAGAATGCTATACATGAGAAATAGAGAAAACATCTTAAAGTACATCACATGAATATGAACTATTAAACAGTGCATAGATTCATAAATACTTATACTTCAATGTGTTTAGCCAATACACTGTATTGGTTTAGCATTGATTTACACAAAGAAATTGCCATCTGTATCCATGTATTCAACACAGAAGAATAATACATGCAACATACATGTAGGTTTTTGTCAAGGTACATAGATACTTCTATGAAAAGGTATTTGTATTTTGCAGACAGTTTTCTACATTTTTGTTGTTGTTGTGAGAATGTTTTACGGTCACAAGACAAACTAAAACACAGATAACTGAAATTAATACAAAATGTAGTTTTTCTATCATTTAACTCAATAACACACATTTTAAATTTCAGATATCAGTCCCTCCAAGCCAAAAAAGGCACATAATATGAAGACGTATGTTCATTTAAATTATACAAAGAGGCTTGAAATGAAAAATAAATGGGAGTACATTTATAGGGCTCCATGTAAATGAAAGAAATCAGAAGTTCAGTTTTGAAAAGTTGAAATGACTTTAATTGTCATTATGTATACACAGAGGGCCGGATTTATCAAGATCCAATTTTGCGTGCAGTAATTTTCGCTCGCAAACTGGAATTTTGCGCGAGGGGCTGAACCATGGTTTGCGGTTGATTTAACCAGAGTGATTGCGTAACTGGTGGCAGGTGCAAAACTGTTGGAGACGCCCTATTTAAATGATGGTTTTGCGCGTTTTGTGGTTTGCGGCAAAGTAGTTTGTAGTTTCTACAAACTAGTGCATTAAGAAATTTAAATCTTACAGTGATATATAAAGAAAAAACTTTGGCAACCTTTATTCCCTAAGGTGGTATGTGGCTGAATTTCTACTTCACTGCAGTAAAAAAAAAAACAGGTGTTTTGTATTGGCCTGTAGAAAAATGCACATACCAAATGGCTCACAAGAAGTGACTGTGGATGAGATTACGCATCCCCGCAGCATTGGCATGTTGCTCCACAGGCGCAGGGGGAGAACCCCGACCCCGTCGGACAGCACTTCTGAAAAACGAGATTGGGAGATCCCAGCTCTCGCTGCAACCGTACGCTGGAATGACCCAGATTAAAAAAAGTGCAATGTTGCAAGGAGTTTAGTGATATCTGGTATTGCGTGGGTCCTCCTTGCGGCTGGCTCCAAATCCATTCGGAGTTCCCCCAACAGCTCCAAAATGGCAATGCTGGATAAACGATATGTTTTGATGATCGTTTCCTCGTTCATTCCAAAAATATTCACACGGAGTGAAAAACTGCGTTCTCTGCGTCTCCTTGCTTCATTTCGATGTCTCCTTCTTGCGACAATAACCGCTGCCATGTGTGCGCAATTACGCATACAGACCATTTGCACCTTCTTTTGAAACGTGTTAAATATAGAGTCAGATACCGTTAGCAAAATTGCTTTCAGGTTTGATAAATTACTTTGCGAGTTCTAAATTAATATATTTACATGTTCTCCTCCCACAAGACGCCCTTTTGCGTGTAAACGCCCAATATTGCATATTCATTGCAGAAAAAGTACTAAATGGATAAGAGGCGCTATTTAGCACGTTTTAAAGACCAAATCCTTTTAGCACGCTGTTGATAGATCAGTTTGTACATTTTTTAGCGTGCGCAGTGAAATAGCTCACGTTTTAATACACGCAAACCTTTGATAGATCCGGCCCAGAGTGTATACAAAACAAAATGTAATTTAGTACAGCTTTCCAGAAAGTAAACGATCATTTCCAATCCATAAAATGCAGCAGTGATCAAATGTAAACATTGTGGGAGAAGAAAAAAAACAACTTGGTGCAAAAAAATGCATTGATATAGAAGTTCAGAGCAATAATTTATATGGTGCAAATATGCAGTATTTTTGGTTTGGTGTTCACAGTGTGATGCAGAGTCTGTGACATGATTTAGACTTTTCTCAAAAGTTCAGCAGTCTGATGGCGGTGGGGAAGACGCTGTTGCAGAATCTACTGGACCTACATTGAATGCTGTGAAGCCTTTCCCCAAAGGGCAGCACGGAGAACAGTACATGGTGGGGGTGTGAGGGGTCTTTTATGATATTTTGGCCTCGGGACACGCAGCGCTGTGATAAAATGGCTCCTCGCTTTTTCATCTGAAGCGCTGCAGCCTCCACACCACGCAGTGAGACTGCTGGTCAGAACGCTCTCATTGCTTCTTCTGCTCGCAAGGATGGGTGGGGACAGGTTGGCTCTCCTCATCCTCCCCAGGAAGTACAAGCGCTTCTGTGCCCTTTTGACCAGTGAGGTGCTGTTTACAGTCCATTTGAGGTTGTCAGTGATGTGCATCCCCGGGGAATTTGGTGTTGCTGACCACCGCTACAGCTGAGCTGTTGATTAACAGTGGAGCATTTGTGCAGAAACTTTGCGATGCAGCCACTATGATTTTACCTTGGACATATTTATCCATCCATCCATTATCTGACACGCTTGTCCCGAGTGGGGTCGCGAGGGGTGCTTGTGCCTATCTCCAGCAGTCAATGGGCGAGAGGCGGAGTTGGACATATTTAAGTTTATAGAAATATGTAGAAATAGAATTAAAAGTCTTAAATCCAAAGGCACTACATTTTTGCAGATCAGTTGTTTTTTGTACAGTTCTAGCTCAAAATGTTTCACATGGCTGCCCTCCTAATTGACATGCAATGGCAGAAACTAAAACAAATCCTGACTCACAGCATTTTTAGGCTTAATTTTACATCTTTGAACAATCATTAAGTACTGTCACAATTGCTTTCTATTCTCACTATAGAAGCCAAAGCTCTATCACCGTCAGTGGAGACTGTTTAGTCCCAACATCTGAAATATTTCAACAGTCTTTTTCCTGTTCCATGGCACCCTAACTCTGGAGCACTCACCCCACCAACCAGAAAATGCAAGTTTTATCTTCTCTTAAGAATTACACCGAGCAAAAACATTCGTTTTGCTAAAACACATTTTCAGTCCAACTTTGATTTCAGATTTCAATTAACTTTACAAAGTCCAACTTTCAGGAAAAGATTTTCGTTTAAAACATTGTGCTTGTGCTCTGTGCATAACTTCTCTTAATCAGTTGATTGCTGGACCTTTATAAAAGATCAGAAAGACCCATTTGTAAAAAAGGTAGAGTATGCGAAGGCTTAAAAAAAATATAATAAAATGGAATAACACAGGTCTAATAAGGAGTCAAGATTGGGTGGCTGCTGAGATAGTAATGAAACACTGAAGCTTTAGGAATAAAAAAAAAACCACTGTAGAGAGACAGCACTACATCTTGGTACAGAGGAATTGGTTTAACAGCTGGAATAAAGCAACCACATTCATCAAAAGCTTCAATGATCTTTAAAGCCCTCTCACCAAAGAGTAAGTGATCTTTGATCTATGGAGCACATTCTCTAGTCTTGGGACTACCCCCCAAAAAATATTGTTTTTAGAAGTTCTAGTGTCAGAATAGTTTAAGGCACCATCTCAACAGAAAAAGCATTTATTCAAACATCTGTAGTTCAAAACAGGACTCATTCAATTCAGTTTATATAGTACCAATTCACACCACATCTCAAGGCCCTTTACAGTTCAAACTTATTCAAAGTGTGAAGGAAAACCAGTTGATTGCATCGACGCATGAAATCCATTTTTCAAAATACAAATTTTGGGACTGGATGGCAAGTTTCAACTCCAAGAATGCATTTAGGTACCACCTTAGGACCTATACCTGTAGAAGCAGCATTTAGTTCTTATGCTCCAGTTACCCAGATCAAAATCTGGACACCCTAAAAAAAAAAAAAAAAAAGGGAGGTGCTTGTATGGTCATTTAAACTTCACCTGAAGCAGTCTAGACCAAACTTGCTTTAATTACGCTACTGCATCACATCAGGTTGACTTTGAATTGTGCATTACAAGTTAACTTTGCCTGTGAAAAATCTACACTTTCAGTTAAACTAAATGTGGTTAAGCTTCATATCTGAAGGAGAGTAGTCCAAAATGTATCCCTTTGATGTAATTAGATCAACAAGCCAGTCAAGATGGCAACATCCCACATACCAACTACAGTAGAAACCAGTTGCAGATTGAACACTTTAGTATTCTTGACTGCAACTTGGATTAACAAATTTTTCTTCATGTGCATTCATTAGAGTTGATGGTTTAAAATGTTCCATCCATAGCAAAATTTCTAAGCTGATAAGTCCTTTAGTCTATCAGAGTTTAAAAAACAGGGATAAGCATTGGTGAGCTAGAAATAAAGGACCCAAACAATTTAAACACAAGACAAAACATCAGGGCAAGATGGAATACTTTATTCAACAGATCAGCACAGCCAACAAGCTTGAAGTCAAATACAATAAATTAAAAACAATTGCATGTACACCTGGATGGTCTTGTTGCAGTTGAAGCACAATTTGAACATCTCAACTGATTGCCCGTGAAATCAAAACTTAAAGGTTACAGACTGACCTGATGGGCTGAATGGGTTTACGCTGGCACATGATACACCCTCTGAGGTAGAACCCCTTGCCTGGCTTTGTAGTTTGGCCTATTTGTGTGGCCTGGTGCTAGCACTACATAATTTGGCCTCTGGGGCAGAAAGTTTGGCCACCTGGCCAAAAGGCGCGCTGCTCTGTGCCCCTGGTAACTTTGGGGTTGCCGTTTAGGCATCTGAGGCTCTAAGGGGAGTGTGGGCCTGTAGATGTGCTCATGGGGTTTCCCAAACGCCTGGAAACTCTGTTGCTCTTGTTGGGGCAACTCTGGCTCCATGGGGCTTATAGGCCCATAGCCATGATCATGGGGTTTCACAGGCACTGTGAGACTGTTCCGATACTGGGGCTCCATGGGTTGGAAGCCATACTCTCGCTGGGGATGAAAGCCAAAGCCATGCTCTTGTTGGGGTTTCACAGGCAACTGGGGACGAAAGCCTTGAGCAAGTTGTGGCACCATGGGAAAACTAGGATTGAAGTAATAATGCTTAGGCTCTGGAGACACTTTGGGCCAAGGCTTTTCCAGGGGTGACCCATAGAACAGGTGGTCCCTGGAGGGGATACCTTGGGAAGGGGGTTCATGATGCAGAGGGAAAGGGTGACTCAGATGCCACTGGGACTGATGACCTTGAGTAGCATGAAGTTGGGGAGAAATGGGCACCTCCGGTTGGTTACCATTAGCCTTGGGATTCTTAAGTGCCTTTTTTAGGAGATGATACTGCTCAAGTTCATGAAGCCATTTTTGTGGGTACCCACGCTGCTGTAGGTCATGAAGCCATTTTTGTGGGTACCCACGCTGCTGTAGGTCATGAAGCCATTTTTGTGGCTCCTCACCAGCACTCTCCCCTTCAGCTCCCTTCTCCTGCTGCTCTTTTTCTTCTGGACCACAGTCAACCTTTATTCGATGAAGTAATTCAGATAATTGAGACAATGACTTTGACAGCCTGTGCTGTATCGCCATCTGGGGTGGATGGCTTGTACTTGCTGGCTTCTCAGTTGGGCAATCAGAGTCAGGGGCATTTAGGGAAGAGGAGCTTCGAACTTGTGCTGGCCCCTGAGCAGAATCTTTCATTGGTGGGTTGTGAGAGGAACTGGTTGGACATGGGGGTTCCGACTCAGATGTGTTTTGCTTCGGTGTTTCAGCCTCCAAGTCATCAGCAGTTGTATTGTAGCAACTGGTGTCATTTTCATTCAAGAAGTCTTCATTAGGTGGCAATGTGCTTTGTAGCAATTCATCCCCAGTATTATTGCTGCTTGCACCCTTTTCAGAGACAGCAGCCAGTGAATCTTCCCTCTTGTCCTCTGGAGATTCATCACCATCAGCTGTTTGAAGAAAGTATTAGTTTGTGAATATTACTAGCCAGACAATTAGTTATAGCAGTACTTACCGAATGTGTGGTGTACTCCAATAGCCAACAAACAAAGCAGTAGCAACCTAAAACAGCCAAAAAACAAAATCAATTTTAATTTAAGTCAAACTGGTTATGCAAAAACAGCAAACATGATTTTGAATAACAAAATTAAGGCTTATTCTTAGTTAAGATGGAAATTGACAAAGAGTGCAACATGAAATTTGGAGGCTCCATTTTTGTGACTATTGTCATAGTAATCATTTCCTCCAGTAAAACATAACATTTCAACTTGCCTTAAGAAATTCCCCATGGCCTCAGCCACACCAAACAGCAAACTGAATTGGAAAGAGAGGCTGGAGTATATATATTAATGTTCCCTGTTGTCTAATTAGAAACAGCTGGAAGCTGGCAGCCAAACAATTAACCTACAATTGTACTCAACTAAGAGTAGCGCTACCTCAACATTATTTTACTCAAGTGAAACTAAAAAGTGGCCATTCCAAGAAATTACTTGGTAAAGTATTTGGTAAAAAATACATTTTTAATTTAAATAAGGGTAGTGAAACCCTTATAGGTAAAAGTATGGACTATGGAGAACTTATTTTTTAAAAGATTTAATCGAGTAAATATATCTAGTCACTAGTCAAGTTTCTTTTTCTACTGAATGGATTTCAAAATTACGCTCTTTCCATTTCACATATTATTAGGACACTTATTAAAGAATGGAATGTATTTTGTCCTATTTATACTCTTGAATGATTTTACATATTGTTGCCTCATATATACTGAAATAAATTATTTATCTTAGTGGTTTGGTGTCTATACAAAGTAAAGAAAAGTTAGAGTGTATTTTAAGCATACTTTTATATTTTTAAATGTGGTTTCAATGTCACTTTTTATTGCAGATATTGTTTGTTGTAAAAATTACTTGTTCAGTGTTTCTGTTGATAAAATAATATTTTACTGTAGTTTCTTTAGTTTAGGAGGTGAACTCTGCAATAATAATGAGCAATGTGTGCATCCCCTCAATAAAATCTGACACAGCCAATGTAACCCCAAAATCATAAATTAGCTTATTTCCTTTATTTTAATTTGCCAGGCAAATACTAATATGTTTTAAGTGTCCGACAATTTTATTCTACATTTCTAAAACTTGGTATTCCTCCCCTAAGCCATTCTTTCTAGTGTGAGAGTAGTGGTACTTGAAAAATATGAAAAACACCCCAAAATAGACAAATATACCATTAGTAAACACCAGCCCATTGTAAAAACGGAAACATCAAAATGAGATGAATATGTTTTGGGAGGTTAGATTATTTAACTGTACGGGATTTTTTATTTTATTTTACTTACTTATCTACTTGACTTTACTACACACACACACGCCTGTACATACAAGTACTCTGTAAATGGTGATCCAGATGTTTAGGTTTGCTCCAGGTATAGTGATACTCTGATGAACCTGTTACCTGGGCCAATAAGCCCCTGCCAAATTTAACTATAGCCTTTTATCTAATTAATTCGATTTTTATCTAATATTTTCCCTATTATCACTGCCTGCTACATCTGACCTTACATTAAAAAAACAAAAACAAAAAAACAATGGTAATTTGCAGAAATGTGGCCCCTTAATTTTACAACTACGTTCAGAAGCTTAGATCAATTTCTCTCATTCATGGGGGAGTGTTAAAGGGTTGTTAAGTCCAAGGCTGTAGACAATTAAACTGACTACTTTTACAAAAAGGAAATTATTAAAGTTAAGCCCTTGTGTGCTTAAGTATGTGTAAAGGGCATCTTCATCTAGGAGAATCTAGTGTGTACTTGTTTATTCATTTTAAATTAAAAATAGCTTATGTTTAAATAAAAACAGTTGTGAAAGTTGGGGGAAAAAAATTGGTCGTTTTAATTTTTTAAAGGTTTGCATCTTATTAAATCTATCAAAAACACAGCGTTTCACAACCTTAGTGTCTGCATGAGATGTTGAAAAAATAACTTTCCGTAATTTTGTGTGGTAGTTAGTTATGTAGTGAAATAAGCCTACAAATCTTTTTTTTTTTTTAAATCAAGTCGGTATGATGTCCTTCTAAAACTTCATGTCTGAGTTTAGCCATGAATAGGGTTGCCAGATTCATGAATATTAAATGAGGGACACTTCTTGGCCAGTGATTTCCACCCTACCTACACTATGAATATATTTATTAAACAAACCTGAATTATATATTCAGGTTAATAACTGAGTATTACTTAAAACGGGTCATTTTATTTTTAAAGAAATGTTGGCAACATAATGTGTTAAACGTCATTTTTTTTGGGGTAAGTTTTTTTTATTTTTTTTCTTATTATGGACTACAAATCCCATAAGCAAAGTCCTTACGCAAGATCTAACTGACTTCCGGTAGAGGCATTTCAAAATAAAAGTTTCATCAGGTTTCTCCATAGTAAAAACTGCCGACCAAGGTGTCATTTTATGCTTTTATTTTCAAACTAGGGTCATTCCTCGGCGTTTCGTCGATCCCTGAAGGAGCCTTCCTTCACCCCGCTCCCTCCTCCCTGACCGTTGGCTACCTGACAGCAGGCAGTGCCGTATGAAACCGGGCAGGTTCTCTCCTCCTCCCGCTGCGTGATGAGGCTCCGTTTGGCCGGAGCCGTGCTGCTGGCGGCGGCCGCCTATTACGTGTACCTGCCGCTACCTAGCGGCGTGAGCGAGCCCTGGAAGCTGATGCTGCTGGACGCCCTGTTCCGGAGCTTCATGCAGGCGGTGAGTGGCTGAGGGATGCGCTGAGCTGCTGGAGGTGGAACACCGGGGGACAGGTTGGAGGCTCTGGAGCCCCGCAGGGACAGATAAGGCAGATTAGAGGCACGCGGGTGACGTAAACACCTGTCTGGGATCTGAAACATATTCATAGTATGCTCCTTAAAATGTGTTAAATTTATAAATAAAAACTGTATTAAGGTGATTTAATCTTAAGATGTATTTCTGAAAGCTTATTATTATTATTTAATATATTTTTTTATTTTTTTTTTTGTTTATTATTACAAATGTGCGTTGTTTTGAATCGGATGGATGGAGTTAAAAGGCTTAATATAAACTGATAGAGATACACTAAATACATGGAAAAGATGTGGAAATATTATAGAGCTAAAAAAAAAATTCAAAAACTCTAAATTATGTCTTTTTAAAATATTTCTGCATAGATATGCTGTGCAAAAGGTTCTCTGTAATCTGAATTGCAGCCATTAAATTTTCAGCTAATCTAATTTACAATGTTTTTACTGTAAATTTTCTGTGAGGTAAATTTAAGAACATATAAAGGCTTGATTAAAGCATTAAAGGTGCATTTTGAGAAATAACTTCAATAATTTAATAATTAGATATGTTTTATTTTTGGATATGTTCCTTCATGCAGGTCAGTATAACGGTGAAATGCTGTAAATGCTGTAAGAGTAACAGTTCCTAGGTTTCTGTAGGAAGAAAATACTTCTCAATGCACTTATAGCTGGGTTTAATGAATACAGGTAGATTAGTAACTGCAAAAACAGCTGGTTTTCTCTGTCAGAATAACTAAATAAACAACTTCAAAGTCAGCAGTAGAAGCAGTGATTTACAAATTAAACGTGTTAATCAAGATTATTAAATTACATATTTCTTTTAGGCGTTAGGAATTTATTTATTTAGATTGGTTTTTGATCTGATTCTTGGTCTTTTTTAAAAGTTTGTAAAACATGACCAACAATCTCCAGTCAAATAAAACTAAGGAATTATGTCATCATTTCAGTTCCAGCTTTAAACTATTCGTCCCTTTGTCTTTATCTGCCTTTTGATGAGCCAAAAATCAGGTGGATGGAGAAATAGCTAGTTATGCATTAAGCAAACTGAAGAATTGTTAATCCTTAGTTTTGATGTATTTTCTTTATTACATAAAATCAGATATTTTCAGTGTTTTACCAGCTACTTAAGGTGAAACTGTCTGATCCTCAGTCTTTTGTGGTCTAAGTGGAACTTCTTGTTCTTTAAAGCTGCTCTGCAGGTGACATGAGATGATAAAATAATCCTCTGTCTGTGCAGCCAAAAGGCCTTTATGTTGCTCAGCTTTTACAGAGACACACATGTCGGGGCAGAAACTGTTGTTTTACATGTTAATTACTGGCTCCCAGCAGCAGATGCCGCGCCCGTATATTTATTTAAAAAAGAACAAGTTTTACAAGTGCTGTAAGTCCTGTCAGAGGACAGGTTTGACTCCTTGTTCAGTGATTTCACCTTCATTCGTCAGTGGGATGGAAACTTTCCACTTAAAGTCGTAGGGAAGATGATTTCACATTCAAAACGAATAGTTTTTAGCTGTCAGAGGAGTGAATGCTTTGGGAGTTTGTGATGATTTAAAGATTAAGTTTTTCTAAGCTGGATGTTTTAAAGATTAATCTATCTGGAGTCAAACATAGCTGTTTCTATTATTGAAACGGTGTGATTAGTATTAGATGATATTTTAGATGTATAAAGAGAATGTATCAAGTTTTGCAAGTAAAGCTTGAAGGAGACTCCATTTTTCTAAATGGTGCCAAACTGTGCAACAAATTTCAATATGTCATTGCAAAAAAGTTTAAAAAACAATCCACTGGACTTTGTTTCCAAGTTTGAAGACATTTTGCTTCCCATCCAGAAAGCTTTCTCAATTCAAAATGTCAGAAACCAATTAAAAATCATTGGGGTCCGAATAAAGAAAATCAAAAACCAGTAAAGGTCCAGAAACATTTTTAATTATAATGTTACTTTAAACAGAATTTAACACTGAAATAAAATGAGTTTTTTATGCATCCATGTTATACATTGACTTTTAAAATAAAATAAAAAAATAGAACATTTTTCCAGTTTAAAATCTAAAGTGTTTTTTGAAGTAGAGAACAACAGATCAACAGTCGTTCAGTTTGGTATATAGTCAATTTCCTGATTCACATATTTTATTAAACACCTGAACTGACCATTTGTTTTAATTTTTTCTATTTTCTGTCTTAATGTTGGCAGTGGGCTTTCTGCTGCCCTGCAAGGCTTTAAACCTTGTTTAATGGAGACTAAGCCATTCTAAAGCACATATCAAGGAGCTCATTTTGATCCTGCATCCATATTTATTGTTGATTCTGTTCATGGTGGAGAATCCTGCTTCACAGCAGCAGGTTGACCAAACATCCTCTAAATGTTCAGGACCATCTTTGAGCACCATTTCACTTTTCTTTCAGCAGTTCACCGCAGTTCTTCCAGCAGTCCACACTTTCTCTGCTCTCTTTTTCTCATCATCTTCTCCTTCTTTCCCATCGCCCGGCTTGCTGCAGGTTTGCCTGCTGTGTCTAAAAATAGCAGCAGCAGCAACCCAGACTGACAGCAGCTCATTGGATCATTTGGATCACCTGCAGCCTGGTCACAGACACTCTGGAAGGCTTTAACATATTAAAAGGAGAAGCGGCGCAAGTGAAGTTAGACACTATCATGGGACAAACATGACAGTAATTTATAAATATTTTAAATCAGGTTCGGTCCGCGGTCTGCTAATCCATGACCTCTGCTTTATAGAATAGAACAAAAACAAAGCCTGTTTTTTGCTTAGAAAACATGCAAATTGAACTGAACAATTTTGAATTGAAAAAACCTTCTGGATGGGAAGCAAAATATCTTTAAACTTCGAAACAAATTCCAGTGTTTTTTTTTTTTTACTTTTCTGGAATGACTATGACCTGGATGACTGAGAATCTTCACCTGAATTCCAATATATCGTTACTAAAACCTCTGTAACTTTCCTTAAATTTCCCTCAGCTGCATGAAGCTTGCATGGGTAATGTCACTCCTGGATCTCAGGTTTCCAGAAGTTTTTAGCCTTTATTATAATATGTCTACATTTTAATTTATTGAATAATGCAAATAAAATCTCATGCGAGGAGAAAAAAAATCCTCCTATTTTTCTCAGTTCCAACATTTTCTCTGTTGTAACCCTGATAGCATCTCTTAAGTGTTTGTTTTATTTTGATATCAAGCTTGTTTAGATAGGTTGAAGATGCAGGGAAACCTTTTATTCTGGTTCTTATTTTTTGCACAAACTTCAGGAGAACCCTTTGGGGCTTAAAGTTGATGAACGTGGCTTGTTTGTGCATTTCAGAGTGATGCAGCCCACACCCTGGGTGTGTGCCACCGTGTTCACCTGCTGAACCGGGTGGTGTCCTGGGTGGAGGTGATAGAGGCTCGCTCCTGCTCCGCTGTGAACGTGACTGACTCCACACTGGGAGGTGTCCCCACCCGGGTGTTTCAGCCGAAAGGGGAAAAGAAGCTGAGAAGAGGCGTGATCTATTTCCACGGAGGAGGCTGGGCGCTGGGCAGTGCAAGTGGGTTTGATTCTGTTCAATTCAGTATTTTCTCCATCAAAAGTAAAAATAGCATGGTTTAAGAAGTCATTTCTTTTTATTTTTGTGTAATTCAGTTAGAACAAATGGATTAACTTTATTTAGATTTAACTAAAACTTCAGACATGTTCAGAAAAGGCATAAATCACTGTATCGACTCATTATCAGATCTTATTCTGCTAAAATATCTTTGGAAGCTGATAACCTTCACGGGGTGGACTTACTAGTAATTCGCCATATGATAATACAAATGGCAAAAAAAGGTCCACATTTTTCATGGGGGTGGCCCGGCTGGACCAATGAGGTGGGGGAAAAATGGATAAGTTCAGTGCCCATTCTGCCAACAAGCACAACGTCCACATTTTCTGAATAGATCGCTGAAGAAACACCAGATTTAGCCTAAAACTGTTGCCAATGAATCAACATCCATGCTGTCTGAATTAAGGCATAATGGACAATCTTTGGTTTTGAGTTCCAGGTGGGATCACCTCATCCATTGGTTGTTCCCCATGCCAATCATTATGATGAGCTCATTTCCTCTTGCTGTGTCTGCACACTTCTAGCATCTATGCGTCCAGTTGGCTTCAGTTTTAGATATTATTCGTAGCTTCACTGCTCTCACTTTAAAAGTGGACAACAGTCGCAAGAATTTTTATTTTGCCACCTTTAATATTGTTATAGTGATTTAAATAATTAACTACAGTATTTCTGTTTTCTGTTTATGGTCAATATATTTTTTTAAACTTCAAATTAGTTAGAACACAGCACTAGTGGCACAAGGACCGCAGGTCGGATTTGAATCCGGGTTTGCAGTGTTGAGGACTAAAGGGCTGGTTATACTCCTGCAGCAGAGTGTCGCAGTGAGCTGGTCGCAGGTAAGATGCTGATATTTTTGATTTATGCTCAATTTTCAAGTGTGGTCTGCGCTATGTTGTTCCACTCCACAACGCTAGAGGCACAATCACGAACTAGCTGTGGGTCTAGATACAGAGGCAAGGAAGTAGAAAAACGCAAATGGCAAGTTGTGACAACGGAAGGACAATGAGGGCGAAAAAGAGCGAGGGTCCAGGTGGAAAAAGGGTCCCAGTGTTCTAGTGCACCTCACTCTTCTAGCTGGTCCAACTTCACAATTCATGTTCAACAATGGTGGTCACACAAACGAAACAAGCCGGTAAGCTTCCAAACAGGTAATACACATACTGTAGCGTGGATGTAGATTTGACCAATCAGAAGCCTCCTGTCTGCGGTCACCTACAATTTGGAAGATGTGCAGCAGAGTGTCTGCGGAAGGGGAGGGCGCTTATCTGCGTTCACTGTGACACATACGCAGGCGACCTGGTTTCTAGGGGTGTAAATCACATCCATCATGGCGATTCGATTCAGTATCGATTTCTTGACCCAATGATTCGATTGTTTTCGATACTCAAGAATACACCACGATTCGATTCGATTAATGGGTTCATTTTTTTTTTTTTTTTACACCTTACAGGCTAGACAATGTTTCAAATTTGAAATAAATAAATGAAAGCTGTAATATCGTTTAGGGGTGGGTATTGCCAAAGAAGTCACGATTCGATTCGAATCACGATTCACAGGCCACGATGCGATTCTATCATGATGCATCACAATACTTGAATTATTGCGATGCATTGCAATATTTTCTCCTCAATGTTTTGTTTTTGAATGACTCGGCACAGTATCCCGCGGCCGGAAATGCTTGTGACACAAGGCAGCGTGCGTCAACCCATTTGCAGCGACATCTACTGGACTGGAAGTTGTATTACACTTGTTTTTGGCTGATGTTCGCCAACCATTCATGCAATTTTATTTATTCATTTTTTTAAATTAATAATCGATACTTGGCATCAAGAATCGATGCAGTAGATCACGAAAATTAGAATCACGATGCATCATCATGACGATTATTTTGCACACACCTAATATCGTTATGCATTTTTTTTTGAGAAACAACAGCAAATAACAGAAGTAGAAAAGTTGCACTCCATCTATTCCTATTAAAACCTCATTCACTGAAAAATATTAATACCCCTGCGTTATAGATTCTATAAGGCTTTGCATCAAAAATCCTGCACAAAATCAGTGCAATGAGTGCAATGCAATACCTCGGCTCCAAACGTCCCGCCCCCTCCACAGACGCTCCGCTGCTCCTCTCCCAAATTGTAGCTGACCGCAGACAGGAGGCCGGCTTGTTTTGTTTTTATGACCGAAATTGCGGAAAACAACTCATGAAGTTTGACCTGCAAGAAGAGCGAGGTGCACGAGAACGCTCGGACCCTTTTTCCACCGGGATCTCCGCCTTTTTTGGCCCTCATGTCCCTCCGTCGTCGACTAAACGCGCCCCCACTTCCTCGGCCGTATCTAGACCCACAGTGTGTAGCACAGACCACGCTTCAATATTGAGCATAATTTAAAAATGTCTGTGTCAAGCTCACTGCAACACACTGCTGTAAGAGTATAACCAGGAAGCGAGGTAGGAGGACAAAATAGGTTTAGCGCCACCGCAGCACGGGAGGGAGAATTACGTGCAGGAGACCAGAGGGAAAAAAAAAACATGAATCGATTATCTTGCGGACGTGTCGATGCATCGGATCGTCGGCTGTTGGTTTAATGCATCAATACAAAACGATTATTATTTACACCCCTACTGGTTTCTGAGCATAAACCAGCCTTAAGGCTTCTGGAGAATTTTTTTTTTTTTTGTCTGGGTGGCCAGTAATTGGTTGAGGGTGGCAATGGCGACCCCTGGCACCCACATCTGGCTACAACCCTGCAAAAAAAAAAAAACTGCTTTCTAGATCTACAGGCCTTTGTGGTTCATGTTTAAGATCCTGCTAGGGATGATTGAAGGAGGAAGGCTCTTTAGATCAAATATGGAAGCAAAGCTCAGGTTAGTATGAACTTAGTTTTTCACAGTTATTTACAAAATTTGAGTGAATCACAAGATTTCTGGAATGCTGTTCTAAGAACAGATGGACCAAAGTCAGTGGAGGACAGATTACAGGTGCTGGTCATAAAATTAGAATATCATGAAAAAGTAGATTGATTTCAGTAATTCCATTTAAAAAGTGAAACTTGTATATTATATTCATACATTACATACAAACTCATATATTTCAGATGTTTATTTGGTTTAATTTTGATGATTACAAATGACAACAAATGAAAATCTCAAATTCATCATATCAGAAAATTAGAATATTACTGAAGACCAATAAAAACAAAGGATTTATAGAAATGTTGGCCAACTGAAAAGTATGAACATGAAAAGTATGAGCATGTACAGCACTCAGTATTTAGTTGGGCCTCCTTTGGCCTGTATTACTGCAGCAATGCGGCGTGGCATGGAGTCGATCAGTCTGTGGCACTGCTCAGGTGTTATGATAGCCCAGGTTGCTCTAATAGTGGCTTTTAGCTCTTCTGAATTGTTGGGTCTGGTGTATTGCATCTTCTTCTTCACAATACCCCATAGATTTTCTATGGGGTTAAGGTCAGGAGAGTTTGCTGGCCAATTAAGAACAGGGATACCATGGTCCTTCAACCAGGTACTGGTAGCTTTGGCACTGTGTGCAGGTGCCAAGTCCTGTTGGAAAATGAAATCTGCATCTCCAAAAAGTTGGTCAGCTGCAGGAAGCATGAAGTGCTCTAAAACTTCCTGGTATGTGGCTGCGTTGACCCTGGACCTCAGAAAACACAATGGACCAACACCAGCAGATGACATGGCACCCCAAACCATCACTGACTGTGGAAACTTTACACTGGACTTCAAGCAACGTGGATGAAGTGCCTCTCTTCTTTTCCTCCAGACTCTGGGACCTTGATTTCCAAAGGAAATGCAAAATTTACTTTCATCAGAGAACATGACTTTGGACCACTCACCAGCAGTCCAGTCCTGTTTCTCTTTAGCCCAGGCAAGACGCTTCTGACGCTGTCTGTGGTTCAAGAGTGGCTTGACACAAGGAATGCGACAGCAGAAACCCATGTCTTTCATACGTCTGTGTGTGGTGGTTCTTGAAGCACTCACTCCAGCTGCAGTCCACTCTTTGTGAATCTCCCCCACATTTTTGAATGGGTTTTGTTTCACAATCCTCTCCAGGGTGCGGTTATCTCTCTTGCTTGTACACTTTTTTCGACCACATCTTTTCCTTCCCTTCGCCTCTCTATTAATGTGCTTGGACACTGAGCTCTGTGAACAGCCAGCCTCTTTAGCGATGACCTTTTGTGTCTTGCCCTCCTTGTGCAAGGTGTCGATGGTCGTCTTTTGGACAACTGTCAAGTCAGCAGTCTTCCCCATGATTGTGTAGCCTATAGAACTAGACTGAAAGACCATTTAAAGGCTTTTGCAGGTGGTTTGAGTTAATTAGCTGATTAGAGTGTGGCACCAGGGGCCATCAATTTTGAACCTTTTCACAATATTCTAATTTTCTGATATGATGAATTTGAGATTTTCATTTGTTGTCATTTGTAATCATCAAAATTAAACAAAATAAACATCTGAAATATATGAGTTTGTATGTAATGTATGAATATAATATACAAGTTTCACTTTTTAAATGGAATTACTGAAATCAATCTACTTTTTCATGATATTCTAATTTTATGACCAGCACCTGTAGTGATTTGGGCTTGTTTTGCAGCCTCAGGACCTGGACACCATTCACCAATCGCATTGAGTTCATTCATATTTGAATCCATTATGTAATATGTTAACCCCTTGTATATAATTCCCAGGTTTACCTCTGCAGTTTTGTCTTCTTTAGCTTAAACCAGATGCTTATTATTTTTAGTTTTGACCTAAAAGTAACATGAAATCCTTTTTTTCCTTTTTTAAAACAGCTCCCATGTAATGTAAAGCAGAGCAGCTGCAGTGATCATAAACTTTACTGTAAACAGTCTCATTTTAGATAAGCTACACTTATACACAAATTGATGTGGCATACTTTCAAGAAAAACATGTTTTATTTTCACAATAATATCATCTGGTTTAATTGAATTGAATAAAATCCCTGGAGTCATGTTTCTTGAATTGGTGCTCTATAAATAAACTTAATTGAAATGATAAATGATTATAAAAGGCTATTATTATAAATGTCATTTGCAGATGTTTTATTCCACATTAACATATTTGATCAGTTTTTAAACTATAACATCTGCCACTTGTGTTTGCTTTTGCAGAGATGCGCTCCTATGACCTTCTTTGTCGGAAAATGGCAGAAGATCTGGACGCCGTCATCATGTCTGTAGAGTGAGTGTCAGGATTTAGATCAGTTATTAAAAAGAAAAGGATTAATTTTTTTTTAGTCTTATTGCTTTATTTTTCTTGCTAACAGTGGTGCTGTCTGTTAGGAAAGAGGAGGTTTGTTTGATGTTGAACTTCATGGTAAATTAGTTTTCTGGGACACCGCCATTCAACAAACAAAGAGTTTGTTCAGTTGTCATGGACACGGTTTAAGCGATAAGAACAGTGAGATGATTTCTGCCCAGAAACTTGACTGTGAACGAGTAAATATGATGATTTAAACTATTTATGCCGTCATGTTTCAATTATCCTGTTTACAGTTACCGCCTTGCTCCAGAGGCTGTGTTCCCGGATCAGTACCATGATGCTTTGGCAGCATCGCGGGTCTTCCTATCTGATGAGCTTTTGCAGCAGTACGGCATCGATCCGGAGAGAGTTTGTGTGTCTGGAGACAGCGCTGGAGGAAACCTGGCTGCTGCTGTGGCTCAGGAGGTAGAAAAGCAAACACAAACAATTCAGGGATGCAGATTTAGGTTTACCTGTTGTACCTAAATGTGCAAATGTAGTTCATTCTAAACTGCCATGCTGACCCGAATATAGGACGACCCTGATTATAAGATGACCCCCTCTTTCCAGGACTAGGTTTTAGGGACAAAACAAAAGGACAAAAAGGGAAAAAAAAGACTGATAAAGCAAATTTATTTTGCTTGAAGAAACTATTTTATATTTAGGTGCTAAGAATTTCATTTAAATATTGCATTGAAAGATTTTTGCAATGAAATAAAAAGTAAAAAAACAGGGAAACATTTAAATGAAATCTTGTAACACTCGAATGCAATCTGAACTTTGCTCATAGAACGTCTCAAAAACCTGCTTGATTCCCAGACGTCCTGTGCCTCGCTGCGATCGCTGTTACTCCTACTCTCTCTCTGCAGCCCTGCAATTTTTTTATAAGTTTTTCTTTAGCTGTTCGCATTTTTTTAGTCTTTTTGAGCGTTCCGTCTTCTGACATTGTAACTCTTTATTTCTTTGCTGTCTGAGAGTTGTTTGATGGCTCTGCTATGTTGACCACCATTATCTCCATTTATAGCATCCATGTCACTTCTTCTCTGTTGTGCAGCCACAGTGGGGTCACTGGCTTTATGAAAAAATGGCGCCTTCTGCTGTTGAGTTCATGTAGCGACCCCAGACAACTTCCAGCCGTATAGTTGGTTAGAACGTGATTATGAGACAACCCCCACTATTTTTACATCGTTTTAACGAAAAAAAAACCCTCTTATATTTGGGCCAATACAGTATTGTGCTGCAAACTGTCATGAAATGAGTTGCTTTGTTATATAGTAGTGATCAGTAAATGGAGACATGTGGTTCTTTTTTAATTTCACTCCTTTTAATTTGTTAAAAAAAGAGAGTAAAACAAATTATATGTTTGCAACTGGTTGACAGGAGTGTTAAAGTTTTTTATTTTTTTATCTATCATCCTAATTATTAGCATATTTAGCATGGTAGCTTGTTTTGCATTCCAACTGTGTTTTTCAAGAACATTTAGTTGCTGGGGGTATGATCCTAAAAAGATATGAGGTAACTAAAGACTCAGAAATTCTGTGCTGGATCTGTTCATCTTTGAGTTAAACGGTCCTTCCAGCTGATTCTTCATCTAACAAGGGCTGCAACTAGCTATTTAGCAAATTGATAAATCTGTTGATTATTTACTGGATTAATAATCGGATAGCCAAAGGTTTCTTAAAGAAGACTTTTTGCTAAATTAAACCAGGAGAAACTAAACCTTTTTCCAATTGATGAGTTCTGGATAGCGCATATTGATAGACGACAAAGTGTTTTTTTTGTTATCTTAAATGCAAAATGTTTACATGTTTTATACAATTTTTGGTATAATTACTGCTCTAAGTGGGTCACTCTGTCAGCTAAAGGCACATTTTAGAGTCTCTATGCTCCAGTTAATATTAATTGATTAAATTAGTTGACGATTATTTCAGTAATCGATTAATCAGGCTTAATCCGATTATTGTGTCAGGCCTTCATCTAACGCTGTGTCTTTTTTTCCTACAGCTAAGTGCAGATAAATCTCTGAAAGTGAAATTCAAAGCGCAGGCATTGATCTACCCAGTGCTCCAAGCTCTTGACTTCCACACCTCATCATACCAGCAGAACCAGGCCGTACCTATCCTCTACAGGCCTTATATGGCTCGGTTTTGGCTGCAGTACCTGGGTGCTGACTCCTCCCTGGAACCACTCCTGCTGGCCAATAATCACAGCTCTCTGGACCAGCCGGCCATCAGCGCCACAACTCGCTCCAAGCTGAACTGGACCGCTTTGGTGCCGGCCGAGCGCAAGAAGAGCTTCAAACCAGTCGTTAAAGAGAGGGGCTCGCCAGGCGTGATGAGTGAGGTGCCGGGGCTGATGGACGTGCGGGCGGCGCCACTGTTAGCAGAGCAGGAGGTTCTGGGTAAAACCCCCAAAGCGTATGTGATGACTTGCGAGTTTGATGTTCTCAGGGATGACGGCCTGATGTACGGCAAACGCCTACGGGACGCTGGCGTCGAGGTGACTAGTGACCACTACGAGGACGGTTTCCATGGCTGCATGGTGTTTGCTAACCTGCCAATGATGTCAAGCGTTGGACAGAGAAGCATGATGAACTATATCCACTGGCTGGACCAGAACCTATAAGCAAAGCAGCTGCTTCACAAAAAGCTCTTTGTTGAGCTTTTATAGATGGGTATAAAAAACAAACCCATAACCCATAAAAGGAGCAGAACAGCTTTAAAAAGAAATGTGATAATTTGATGAATAGCTTTAAAAGATTTTAAAATTTTATAGGAGATGAGAGGAAAGACCAAAAGAACATATTCATAAAAACAAGCAATATTCCATGGCAGCCTTTTTGAGGTAGACAATATATTTATGGCTTATTTATTTATTCTGAAATTTCTAAGAAACCTTTTAGATGAAGACCTAATTTACACTGGATTAAAAAGACACTTCACATAAATGTAGAAAAAAAAAGTCAACCACTGGAACAAAAGTAAATTATAAAGCAGTGTTTTTTTTTCCTTCTTTAGTTTTCATTTTATACATTCTAAATGTATGTTTTTGAGCATCTTCCATTATTTAATGATTGGTTATTCCATTTATGAGCATATTTCATAATTTATTTGTGTATTTATTTGAATGGCTCATGTTTAGGTCATATTACATTTTTGATTAGACCAAACCAGGTGCTGTTTAGGCAACAAAGTTATTCCGTAAAAGTTCAAAAAAACAACAAAGTTGTTGTTTCTCTGACCCTAAGAAACAATAATTGCAATTTTGATTATGAGATGTACTCACAAAGTAACTTTGAATAATTATTTCAAAGGAAAAATAATATATTTATTGCACATTCAATTTAAATACAGTAAATATGGCGTGAAAATGCCTAATATGGCCTTAGCCGCTGAAATCAACTGACCTTGAAGTATAAAGTAAAATGCCTCCTTCCAAGTAGGAGCAAAACTTTGCTAAATTATTTAGGGCAAGTAGTAAATAAAGAGTTTATGGATTACATAAACGTTAATGAAAATCTAAACAAAAATCAATGACTTCCTTTCATTTCATGCAAACAATTTGGTGTGATTTATGTAGGCTGAAATGCCTTTTTTACTGCTAGCCCTCCTGATAATCGTTATTCTTTTTAGCTTACAGTAAAATAAACCATAAATCTAGCTAATATATTTAGTTGGCTAAACATAGCCAAGCTAGTGGCTCAACTCAAAGCGGTAACGGATTAGACCAATCACGGCTGGGAATAACGGTTCCATATATATGCTCATGGTTTCTCAAACCAAAAACTGCTCAAACTTTAAATTAGTTAAGCTAAGAATTTTTCCAGCTTGTTGCTACTAGCACTGATAGCTACACAGTGGAGGGAAAGCTTATAGTGGTAAACTAAATAAGCTAATGACTACTTAAACTAAAAGCTAGTTATAACTCTAGCTATATAAGTTGGCAGCAATTTAGGCTCAAAGCAACTCAAATAACTGTTGTGGCTAATTAAAGTCGTAGGGAAGTCTTATTTAAATGTCAAATCATTCTGGCTTAAACATGTATATAAATGTACTCTTAATCAGACAGATCAGAAAATTTATATTAGTCTTAAAATCTGTTTTTTTTTTCTTCATTATTTTGTGCAGGTCAGTTAGTTATACGTCAGCTTAAACACCTAAATTCGGCCAATCATATCAACGGTCATCTGTCAATCACATTTTTTCCCAAATAGCATCTTGATTCTGATGTCGCAGATAAAATATGCAATGGTTAAAATAAGAATAATTTGCTTTACCATTGAGTTCCGTCCCAGTGTTCATGGGGATGGACGTCTGTGTCTTCAGCAGGCGTAGAGCTAACAGAACTGGCAGCGTTGCGAGGCAAGGGCTCAAACATGTACGGCTGGAAGCCTTCTACACCAAACCAAGCTTCTGCCGCCCTGGCGTCCTCTTCCACAACATCTTCATCCCCGCTTTCTTCCTCTAAATAAAAAATGGATGACCTCCGACACTAAACTCTCCTCCTCTTGCATGTTTCCTCTGTCCATAGCGTTCCTTGACAGTGTCGTTTCTAAGTCACCAATTTAGTGCTACTTGGTCCCAATGGAATTTCCCATTGGGAACCTACTAGCACTAAGTTGCTAACTGGTTAGCAAGAGGCTTCCGACAAACCAGCCACAACCAAACTTTCTTGCAAACCTTCCGCCACAACAATCCGCCCCCTTGATAATCGACCAATCACACTTCACTTTATTCATTCGTGTAAAGTCGGGCACCACTCGGGGGAAATCGGAAATTAAACGGTTGGAACAGCCGCTTCCCTACGACTTTAAACCAATGACTACCCAAGCTTGCAAAAATTTCAGCTAACTGTCATTTAAATTATAGACTACTCTGACCTGTACAGCGTTCCAGGCCAATGACTACACACATATAAACTTTATTCAAGCTAGTATACTCATGGTACAACTAATTAAGCTATGGGCTACATAAACCATTAACTACTTATATCAATGGCTACTGAGGCTGGTTTCTGTTTAGGCTAAAGTCTTCTCAAGCCAACTGTTTAAAGTCTAACAACCACTCCAGACAATAACTTTTTAAGCTAATGCCATCTTCAACTAAACATTATTAAGATTAATAGCTACTGAGATCTCTAAAACTCCACCATTTGAAAGGAGCAGATATACAGGCCTAATGAAGTGAATACCATATTGAGCATTTATGCACTTCTTTTGCATTAGATTTGTTTTTTTTGTTTTCTTTAAATATATTTACATGAACAAAACTTCCTGATCAGAATAAAATGTATTTGCATACCTTTTTAAATGGAAATAATTAATCAGAATAAGCAATTGATGGGACTAATGTGTTGTGTGAACATGGCTCTGATATAGTGCTTCTTGGGGTGCATTAGAACGGAAGGCAAATGCAGCGACTGGAGCGATTGATTTCCATGTTAACCCTGCATAAAGGTGTGTTTAGTAGCAGCTAAATGGTCAACAATGCGAGGGACACATTTCAAGCAATGCAGATGCCGATGAGAGTGACCGCAGTGCAGTGGACACATGGATGGATTGAAGCTACGCTGTGAGTAGGCTTGGTGGACGCACAGCTGTTAAAATACCTGAACGCTTCTGTTAAATCCCATCACATTAACCAACCAGTATCCAGATGGGATTATGAAGTAAGGTGAAGGAACAGGTGGTGGTACTGGACAAACTGGGAGCTGATCCCACAGATCCCAGCATCGACGCAGTTGTTTGGCTTTCCGTATCTCATACGGCGCTGGAATTCGCTTTGCAAAATCAAGGTCAGCCGAGGTTGGGTAAATAGACAAGAGGACCTGGTGAGCGGATAGACGTTCCTTCTATTTGGTGACATTATGTAGGAGTGGGAGCTGGGATGTCAGGGGACCAATGGCAGGTGGATCAAGTGGAAAATGTGTCCCCTCTGTGTGAATGTTGCTTTAAAAGTAGAAGTACGCCATGTTGATGTGGGGAGCTTTTAGGTCAGCTTTGCCACATTCAGAACAACTTGATGAAGTGTTTACACGTCAATTGGCATAAACCTCTAGCCTGACGTAGTCCTACTCAATTCTAGTCAGAATATGAGTCTGATACTGCTCCATAGAGCTGTGATTATGGGGCGTGTTTCAAACGAACCAGGAAAAAAATGCCTCTGCACTCAATTGGATAGACCTACAACCAATAAGAGCAACGGAGTGCGTGACGTATGTTAAGTGACGCATAGTTGTTGTCAACAAAAATCAAAGCGTGCAGTTTTACTCCTAGAATAAGAAGATGAGCCTTGATCGCGTTTCTCTGTTCCTCTTTTAAAATGAATTTGCTGTCGATATCTTCTAGAACAGACCTAATAGCAGAATCTACTCACCTCAACTCTCCAGCAGCAGCCATTGTTGTTGTCACCCAAGCGCGCTTTGGTGACGTGGTTGATAACGTTACTGTTGATCATCTGTCCATCATCGTATAAAGCCCGCCCTGACAATTTGATTGGCCCGCCAGATATTGTGCTAGCATACTCACGCTACTATGGAGCAATGCCAGACCAAACTTCCCGAACTCAAACCTTGTGGGCGAGACTAAGTTCGGAATGGCACCCAGGCTAATAAACCTCCTCCGTCAGATTACTATTTCATTCCAATTCTGTTATCGGAGTACTCCAACATCCATGTTTTATCCAATACATTTTTAGTCCGATCAGCTGTCTATTAAAACTGCTATTATCTATGTGAACATAGATAATGTTAACTCAATTTCTGCCTCCTTCTTTCCAGATTTAATGCAGTTTTGCCAATAATAATGTGTTGCATCACAACCAATAACCAATAAGGACTGTGGATCAGGACAAGAACGCTAAAAAAACCCAACTATATTATCTTTAGCAATCCAGTAACCAACTAGTAAAGAAACTGTGTAAATATAGGATAAATACTGTAACAATACAAATTTCAGAAGTACCTATTCTTATAATATGATGCTGCATCATTTTCCTGTTTAAGACTCTTTTTATCTCTGTTCTTTTTCTCTGGTAACCTTTCTACAGTTAACCATTACACACATCTTATTTTCCTCACAAAATTCCCTTTTTCTTCTTCTATGTTTTCCCATTACAGGAAATGCTGTATTAAGTCCTGTGTGACGTTTCATGTATTCTGTTTATCCCTTAATTACTCTAAACTGCTTTGTCTAGGTAACCCTGTTCATCTATTAATTTAAACAACTCAAAGACCTTTAAAGATGAGGAATTACACAACATGAGCAAAAATGACATTTCTTTTATTTGGAAATTCAGATTGCATTCTTTTATAGCAACAAAGAGGTATTCTAAAGGGTTAATTCAACAAAATGATTGGTTTTCAGGTGGGAAACAAATCAAATTATGTATTTAATTATGTTTGATCAGCATGAGAAGTTTGTATTTTTGTTTTATTTTCTTTATCATCTAGCCTGACTTACATTGAAAATGTCCCCCTAAAATGATATCCTCCTTTCTGCTGCAGACAGAACGGTTATTTGACACATGTACCTTGTGTAACTTATCTATAAAGACATAATTGAACTATCCTTTGGGATCTAAAAGAGGCTGGTCGTACAATATAAAAAAAAAAAAAAACATTTCTCTCCATAGCTGCGCAGCGGTAATTTTAGTTTTCATTTATTAAAATACAGAAAGAAAAATAATTGCTGCATAGCTTTTAAATGGAGCTACAGGTGCGGTACAAAAAAACTACTTTTCCAGGTTTGATGTAACAAATGTTTTTGAATGTTTCCCATAGAGCTGTCATTGGGGAAACATAGCAGACCTTCATAACTTAAAGAATGCTTAATGATTTGATTTTTAGCCAAAAAAAAAACCTACAATGAGCAGAGAAATTTCAGATTTAGATTTGTTGCTTTCATTATTACACTCTTAGTAATGGTTGACAGGTCATCTGTCTTATTTCTGTTACAATGATACATAGGGATTGTTTGTGCTGTATGGAAAAGTAGGATTTATTATGTGAGTTATGTTTCTTTCATTTTTTTAAATGTAAGAGAGAAAATGAATCAGAAATGGAGCTTTTATTCTCTAACAATGCCCTGAGAGACTGCAGAGGTCTGCTGACACATGTAACACAAAGTCAGGGGAAGTTGTGTGTATGTGTGTTTTAGTGAAAGTATGCCAGAGTTCACAGCTGTGTATACTCAGCATTGTGCAATACTGAGTGTCCGTCACACTCTCTAACTGCCAAGATCACTGTACTGCAGGGCCTGTGCAATGAGGAGCACGATGGAAGCTGTGAAATCTATTAGTAGATTGCTTTACCGCCATGACAGAGTACATCCCAGGTGGGCTATCGTGTTTCATTTCTCCTCCACCTCTGTCTGAACACTAATCATACTAAATGACGTCAACGAGCACCTGACAACCAGGCTCTGCCTCTTGGCCAAAACCAGAACTGAGGACCTGATTATGGTCGTAATCCCTCCCCTCTTTAGGGGAACAGAAAGCTGGGATTTTCTTCTCGGATGAACAAGCTGATTCCAGTCTTGGCACTGAAATTATTTAAAATAACATTGTAAGCAGGATGGTCCTGCAGGGTTTGTTTCTGTAATTCATTTGGAATTATGCATTATATAAGATAAGTATGCTTCTAAATGGAGGGGTGTTTTGCTACAGGTGGTTTCAGGGGAGCAAATATGCAGAAATGAGATGCAGATGGATTCACGTGCTGCTGATGAATCTCATAAAGTAGCTGCTCATAAAGAAAACTTAAGTTGCATGAATGTATCATTATGATGATCAAGTTGGTTTTTGTTTGCCTTAATGTTTTTTTTTAAATAATTATACAAAATACTGTATGCAGCCTCCATGTTGTCTGCGTGTGTTGATATTCCTGTTTCACTGTTATAAGCAGGCTGATGTGCAGGAAGTGATGTTCGTTATATTTACACGCTAGCCTTCATGTTCTTGCACACTGCAGAGTGATTGTAAACACTGGAGTTAAAATTCCTATGTTTTGTTCTTTTCTGCTTGGAAGGGTTAGCTATTATAAAAAAACTCTTTTAATATTGCTTATTTTATTCTTATTTTCAAATCTGAAATGACATGAAACTTCACAGAACTTTGTATGATGTTTTATACAAGCGTGTTTCTTTTTCGGCTTTTTGTTAAGTGCCTTAAGAAAACCGTGGTTATACATCATCATATAAATAAATAGTTGAAATGAACTTGTGGGTTATTGTCTTTCTTTTTTCCGTTTCAGTTTTTGCTTTTTTTTGTGTGTGAAAATGTCAAGATCTGTTAAAGATAACCTGATTGAATCCAGATGCAGTTTTGAACTGGCTTCATTGGATGGGTCCTGCAAAGGTTTATCATCATTTTAACATCTTAATGCCTCAGAAATCACGTTGTAATCATTTGCAGACTGATTGAGACTGATGTGTTTCTTATTCAGATGTTGTATCCTACTTCTTGTAGGCAGACAGGGCCTGTTTTAGTCAGGGGTGCAGTGCAGCTCTTGGAAGAAAATAACCACAATGGTTTGACCTTCAGCAAATGGATGCAGGTCCACAATTTTTTTTTTTATTTGAAAGATTAGTTTTACAAAAAAAATAGAATTAAAAACACTCCATTGGACTTTGTTTCCAAGTGTGACGACATTTCGCTTCCCATCCAAGAAGATTTTTCAATTCAAAATGTCAGGAAAAGCATTGAGTTTGTTGGGCTACTGTATAAAACCTCAAACTTGACGCTATTTCTGACATTTTGTACTGAAAAAGCTTCTTTGATGGGAAGCGAAACATCTTCAAACTTGGAAACAAAGTTCACTGGATTGTTTTTAATTTTCTTTTTTTTTTTGGGAATGACTAGGACCTGGGTGACTGAGAATCCTCAACAGCAAAGATTAGTATTCTTTCACCTTTTAAGTAAGATTACAATTTTTCAGTTATTTGCAAATTATATTTTTATCTAGCTCTCACTTTAATGGTTGACAAACATCAAGTGACTTTTAGCCAAAGAAAAATATTAACAGAGCCAGTCATTTAATAATGTAAAATACATCAAGCATCTGCTAAGATATTCCTTATTCTTCATCAGGGTTAGAAAAAAATTAATAACATTTGTAACAACAAAAAACAAAAAAACATGAGATCCAAAACCTAGTAAGCAGTGAGGCACTATTACAAAACTTTAAAATTGAATTCTGCATGTTTAGTATATTACCGTTGAGATTTACAGAAAATAAGTCGGTGAAATTATAAAAAATTTCTGATTGGAAGAACAAAAATAGGGCCAATAATGAGGCTATTTTTAATTTAACCTGAAGAGACTCATGCGGAGAAAAAGAATAATTTAGAGAGATTTTATATACATGAAAGAAAACAAGTTCTTTGGCGCTTGGATCCCGGCAGAAGACATGATGCTGTAAGTCATCATGAGCCTGGATGAATAACTTAGGAAGAGGTTTAGATTAAATTGGAGGATGGAGGGTCTAAGAAGACTCCCAGCGAGGGGGGTTTAAGTTCGGCTGATGCGCCGGATGGGGAAGCTGGACCTTTTTTCTTAAGGAAGAGCATCTTAAGAAATGATTTGCTTCGGAGAGGTTGCAGTCCGTCTTCGATTGGCTGAAGCTTCAGGATGTCAGCAGGTGCTCCAGGTTAGGCTGATTAAGGCCCCGTCCACACGAAGACGAACCCTGGCCTAAACGCACAAATTTTTCACCAAACCAGCCTCTCATCATCACGAAGCCGGCGTTTCGGGGGTCTGTAAACGATCTTTTTTTTATTCAGCCTTCAGAGTGGGAAGATTTCGAAACGCCGTTTTCGCGTTTCCATCTTTACGCTCTAACCGCATATTTTTTTTTACACGCATGCATCATAACGTCGCCTCTAAACACGCATGCGCGACCAGTATCACAACAACAATGGCGCCGTTACTGCTAATGCTACTCACCCTGCTGTCGGGCTTACAACAGAATCTTCTTCTTCTGGAATATCTCCAGGAAGAACAGAGCAATATCGACGACATAGTTCAGCACCTGAATTTGACTGAACTACGAAAATGGACCCGCAGGGCAACCATGTATAAATATTAGTGCGCATGCCCAACATTTCGTCGCTTATTTTTGCTTTGGCCCCACAGCGCCAGTTACAGGCCTGGCATACATTTTGCAGCGTTTTCATGCATTCGTGTGGACGCTCACATTTATTTTACGTCTCCGTCTTGACGGCAAACGTTTTGGAAAATATCAGCGTTTCGTGTTCGTTTTGACTTTGTGTGGACGGGGCCTAAGAGTCTACCAGGTACAATTTTCAAATAAGCTGCATTTTTTCTTTTTTGCATGTGAATAAAAATGTTTGGACTAATTTAAAGTCAACCAAAGCATTCAACCATTTTATTAGAAAATGTGCCGTATTATTTGCATAGAACATTGGTGAATTCATTATTAACAATCTACTGAAATCCTCAAAACATCTACGATGGACTATAAGTAGTCCTTCATTTACAGACATTGTTGAAGTTCACCATTATATGATGAATAAAAACAAAACATTTCCAGGTTTTTGATTGACTTTAATTGACTTTGATTGACCTAAATTTCATACTTGTGGACTTTATCATAGCAGTCACACAAAATTATAACAATTATAGTTTTTGTTAACTTTAAAGTTGGGACCATTTTGGTTTGTGTAAATTTAATGCATCTCTTCATAAAAAAAAAAAACATTTGGGGACTGCAATTGTTTTAATGGACAAAATCTGTAAATTTACAGCCCCCCTCTCAAGTCGCTACCTTGGCTAGTTAATGAGCTATCAAACTAGGCAGCAACAATCGCAAAAGAAGAAAATAGATATCCTATAGTTTAAGTACATTTTGTAATATCTATTTAAAAAAACTATAAATTTAGACACTTGTTAGATATATTTGGTCTATTATGGATGTCCTGAATGTTTAAGAAAACACAAAACATAAAATTCTACCTTGCCTCAAAGAATCTAATGTGTAAGATGTTTATATATATATATATATATATATATATATATATATATATATATATATATATATATATATATATATATATATATATACAGTGAGTCCAAGAAGTATTTGATCTCTTGCTGATTTTCTTCGTTTGCCCACTAATAAAGATGTGATCATTCTGCACGTTTAATGGTACATGTATTCTAACATGGAGAGACAGAATATTAAAAAGAAAATCCTGAAAAAACATCTAAGGAATATATATTAATTAATTTGTATTTCATTGAGGGAAATAAGTATTTGATCCCTCAGTATGCATTAGGAGTTCTGCCTTTCACAGAGCAGTTAGACACTCCCATTCAGCTTGTTACCTGAACTGAAGCCACCTGTTCTCACTATTCACTTGTGTGAAAAACACCTGTTCATAGAATCAGACAATCTGACAGATTTCAAGTCTCCAACATGGGTAAGACCAAAGAGCTGTCTCAGGACCTCAGAGTCAGGATTGTTGTCCACAAAGCTGGAATGGGCTACAAAAGATTAGCAAGGTGTTGGATGTGAAAGTAACAACTATTGGTGCAATTGGTAGAAATTTTAAAGAGTATAACATGACCATCAACAGACCTTGGCCTGGTGCTCCAAAGAAGATTTCACCTCGTGGGGTGACAATGCTCCTGAGAACGGTCAGAAATAACCCTGCAACCACTCGTCAGGAGTTGGTAAATGACCTGAAGGCAGCTGGGACCACAGTGTGCAAGGAAACAATTGGCAACACTTTGCACAACAATGGACTAACATCCTGCAGTGCCCGAAAGGTACCCCTGCTCAAGAAGGCACATGTGGAGGCACACCTTAAGTATGCCAATGATCACCTGAAAGATGAACCAAGTAATCTGGAGAAGGTTCTGTGGTCAGACGAGACCAAAATTGAACTTTTTGGCCTCAACTCTACCCGCCATGTGTGGAGGAAGAAAAATGCTGCCAATGACCCCAAGAACACTGTGCCCACCGTCAAGCATGGAGGTGGAGGCATAATGTTTTGGGGGTGTTTCTCTGCCAAGGGTACAGGGCTACTTCACCACATCACTGGGAAGATGGATGGAGCCATGTACCGTACAATCCTGAGGGACAACCTCCTCCCCTCTGCCAGGAAGCTGAAAATGGGACGTGGTTGGGTCTTCCAACATGATAACAACCCAAAACACACAGCAAAGGCAACAAAGGATTGGCTCAAGAAACATCACATGAAGGTCATGGAGTGGCCCAGCCAGTCTCCAGACCTCAATCCAATTGAGAATCTATGGAGGAAGCCCAAGGTCACAATTGCCAAGCGACAGCCCACCAACCTTCCTGATTTAGAGAGGATCTGCAAAGAAGAGTGGGCCAAAATTCCCCCTGGTGTGTGTGCTAAACTTGTGGTTAACTACCGGTACAACAAATGTCTCACTGCTGTACTTGCTAACAAAGGCTTTGCCACTAAGTATTGACTGTGTTTGGCTAGAGGGATCAAATACTTATTTCCCTCAATGAAATACAAATGAATTAATATATATTCTTTAAAGTTATATTCTGGATTTTCTTTTTGATATTTTGTCTCTCCATGTTAAAATACATCTACCATTAAACGTGCAGAATGATCACATCTTTATTAGTGGGCAAACGAAGAAAATCAGCAAGAGATCAAATACTTCTTGGACTCACTGTATATATATATATATATATATATATATATATATATATATATATAATGTTTCACAATCAGTTATAGTTTTAGAAAAAATAAATAATAATTGTGATCTAATATATAAGCTCGGGCAATATTTAGCTTTTGCTTATTTTTATATAACTTGCTGATTAGTTACCTTTATAGCCCGCTGATAAGGACTGGTTAAAAAAAGACATGAAACGTATTGTATATGCGCAGTTAAAAAACATATATAAGAATTTTTGGGGGAGTTTTACTAAGTTTTATTTCATATTTTGGAAGAAAGTGTACAGATGTTTAATCGAGACATATTGACTTAAGCAGAACAACTCGACTCAACTCAAACTTTATTTATAAAGCACATTTAAAACAACCGGGGTTGACCAAAGTGCTGTACAGGAATCACAGTTAAGGAACATAAGATAAAACTTCTTCCTAAAATACATAAACACATAAAAATAGAATAGGATAAATGTTTCAATTAAAATACATTTTAGAATAAAATGAAATTTAAAATAAAATAAAATTTTGCCAAATGTCCACTTAGACATGATTAAAAGCCAGGGAGAAGAAATGTGATTTTAAAGAGGATTTAAAAGAACAAATATATTAAAAAAAATTTACTGGGCTGATTTTTTTAGGTTAACGTTTAACTTCTGCTTACATTTTTATGCAGTCACCATTACTTTCTACTCTTTACATTTTAAAGGTACACCTACTACTTCCATTCGATTACAGTTTGTTTTTTCACCATGGCTTTTCAGTATTTAGAAGACTATTCAGTAGGAGTGTGGGAAATAATCGTTTTGGCGATATATCGTGATATTCGGCTGCCCAATATAATATCGATCTTTCACTTCTTAGTATCGATAAAAAAAAAAAAATGGTTACATAAAACATTGATGGGAAAATGGGCTACCTCTGCACCACCACACTGGCAGTGGAGCCCTTTAACTGTGCGTGCAGCACCAAATCTGTATTTGAGGCAGTCACAGTGGAAGAAACCCCCACACAACATGGATAATAATACCTAATCAATATTTTCTGATGAAAATATACAGCACTTGCTGTTTTATCTCATCATTTGATTTTGATAGCTGGGGAAAATATGGCAATAAATAGTGATACTGCAATATCGTGATAATATCGTATCGTGACCCAAGTATCGCGACATGTATCGAATCGCAATACTCACCTCTAATATTCAGATACCAGTAGTTTGTGCCTGGGAATTAAATTTTCACTGGAAGTAGTGCTGGGCCAAATTATTAGTTATATGTATAGGGTTGCTTTTTTTATTTACTGATTTTTGAATTATATTTCATTTTGACAGCACTCTCTGTTGTATGTGGGAAAGTTTATAAGGGTAGTCATTGTTATTAAGGCCAGCTATGGACACACTTTTCTTGTCTAGTTTTGTCATCTTAAACTCAGTTCTACTCAAAGATTCCTTGGAGCTAAGCCTGGATGTACATATATCCCATTAAAGATACTGATAACAGGCTTCAGAAGTTATGTGTACATTAGAATACTGTACCTAAATGCAGCTGTTCATCATATTTTTTAGTAAATAAAATTTATAATAGTCATATTGAAACAGGTAGCCTGGTGTATCTCAAATGATTAAACGTTAACATCTCCATATATAATGTTGTAATTCTTGGTAATTCTCTATACTTTTACTTGAGTAATAAAGGTAAATACTTTTTCATTTGTTACTCTGCACCTAAAGTACATGTTTGAACTCCAAATAGTCTAAATCAAATGAATATATACAGCCTTATTCAACAGATTACAATATGCAATCTGATAAACTGTTAAATTAAGATTAACTTTATAATAATATTCTAAATTAGTATTAGTAATACTTTAAGTAAGCACTCATTTGTTTATCGGCTTTTACTTGAATTAATTTAAATTCTAATCTTTGATGTCTTTTTTCCATTAGCTACACAGAAAAATAATGTAATTAACAGATATAATCGAGTGAAAACTGGGGTTTTTCTATATGATTAATTAACTTTTAAATAATATTGCATTTTGTTGATTCGACATTTATGACTTTATATACAGGTGCTGGTCATAAAATTAGAATATCATGAAAAAGTAGATTGATTTCAGTAATTCCATTTAAAAAGTGAAACTTGTATATTATATTCATACATTACATACAAACTCATATATTTCAGATGTTTATTTTGTTTAATTTTGATGATTACAAATGACAACAAATGAAAATCTCAAATTCATCATATCAGAAAATTAGAATATTGTGAAAAGGTTCAAAATTGATGGCCCCTGGTGCCACACTCTAATCAGCTAATTAACTCAAACCACCTGCAAAAGCCTTTAAATGGTCTTTCAGTCTAGTTCTATAGGCTACACAATCATGGGGAAGACTGCTGACTTGACAGTTGTCCAAAAGACGACCATCGACACCTTGCACAAGGAGGGCAAGACACAAAAGGTCATCGCTAAAGAGGCTGGCTGTTCACAGAGCTCAGTGTCCAAGCACATTAATAGAGAGGCGAAGGGAAGGAAAAGATGTGGTCGAAAAAAGTGTACAAGCAAGAGAGATAACCGCACCCTGGAGAGGATTGTGAAACAAAACCCATTCAAAAATGTGGGGGAGATTCACAAAGAGTGGACTGCAGCTGGAGTGAGTGCTTCAAGAACCACCACACACAGACGTATGAAAGACATGGGTTTCTGCTGTCGCATTCCTTGTGTCAAGCCACTCTTGAACCACAGACAGCGTCAGAAGCGTCTTGCCTGGGCTAAAGAGAAACAGGACTGGACTGCTGGTGAGTGGTCCAAAGTCATGTTCTCTGATGAAAGTAAATTTTGCATTTCCTTTGGAAATCAGGGTCCCAGAGTCTGGAGGAAAAGAAGAGAGGCACTTCATCCACGTTGCTTGAAGTCCAGTGTAAAGTTTCCACAGTCAGTGATGGTTTGGGGTGCCATGTCATCTGCTGGTGTTGGTCCATTGTGTTTTCTGAGGTCCAGGGTCAACGCAGCCACATACCAGGAAGTTTTAGAGCACTTCATGCTTCCTGCAGCTGACCAACTTTTTGGAGATGCAGATTTCATTTTCCAACAGGACTTGGCACCTGCACACAGTGCCAAAGCTACCAGTACCTGGTTGAAGGACCATGGTATCCCTGTTCTTAATTGGCCAGCAAACTCTCCTGACCTTAACCCCATAGAAAATCTATGGGGTATTGTGAAGAAGAAGATGCAATACACCAGACCCAACAATTCAGAAGAGCTAAAAGCCACTATTAGAGCAACCTGGGCTATCATAACACCTGAGCAGTGCCACAGACTGATCGACTCCATGCCACGCCGCATTGCTGCAGTAATACAGGCCAAAGGAGGCCCAACTAAATACTGAGTGCTGTACATGCTCATACTTTTCATGTTCATACTTTTCAGTTGGCCAACATTTCTATAAATCCTTTGTTTTTATTGGTCTTCAGTAATATTCTAATTTTCTGATATGATGAATTTGAGATTTTCATTTGTTGTCATTTGTAATCATCAAAATTAAACAAAATAAACATCTGAAATATATGAGTTTGTATGTAATGTATGAATATAATATACAAGTTTCACTTTTTAAATGGAATTACTGAAATCAATCTACTTTTTCATGATATTCTAATTTTATGACCAGCACCTGTATAGTTCTCAGTTTGTTTTTCATTTTATTTTGAAAGATCTAGTATCTGATTTCACAATAAGACAGGAGATGGCGCCAGATTACTCTCTTAATGTGTTTTTCCACCTTGCGCAGCAAATCAAATACTGCTTGTGCAAACATATTTTCTCCCTGACCTCATGTGTTAATTTATATTTTTATATAAGAACTTAATGAACTGTAAGCTAAAGGCTGTGAGAGCATGTGATGGAGAGTTGGCAGAAGGTGAGCAGATCCCTGCTCCTAAAAGGCAGGTCTCTGCTGGGTGCTTGCATGTCTATTCAGCCAAAAAGCTTGTCCACATCTGCCTAAGAAGTGCCACAGGGTAGGATCACACTTTGTTTGCTTGAATCCTTTGAAGCTGGATTGATGCCCACTGGAAACAAATTTTCCCAAGTGTGTGGAGCCTGCAGCAAAGCTGCAACGCTGCTGACAAACAAACATCACAAGCACATATCAGTGCAGGCATGTTCACCATCTGATCGAGGTCTCCTCAAAGGATATATATATATATATATATATATATATATATATATATATATATATATATATATATATATATATATATATATATATATATATATATATATTATTTATGTTATTTACGTTAATTTTCTTCATAGCTAATGGAAAACATTCTTATGTATATATCCTTCAAATTGGATTTAAAATCTCTACTCTGATCCACCAGCTGAATATGTGATCATTTGTTTTTTTTTATATATGTACTATGTATTTTTTTTATTAATATATACGTATATATAATATATACGTATATAGTTTATTATTCTTAGTTTCACATTTTTTACATTTTTTTTTCACTAGAAACAACAGTCAAAAAAGAACACATCCCAAAAGACCTATGTTTATTACAAAAGAAAACTAGCCTGGAGGCTAATAAAAGAATAGGAAAATGTTTTTGATGTTTTATAAGTGTTTCAGATCTAAACATTTGCGTTACAAAAGGTTTGCAATTTTATTTTATTTTTTTCTAGACATGATAAATCTGATAAGAAATTAAAAAAGAAAAAATCTTGCTCTGTTGTGTTTGTAAGATATCATTTAACATGTATACCAGCTAAAGTTTTAGACCAGAGGAGAATCCTCTTAGCTCAAAGTACTCCTTTTGACCCATGAGTAATGTAGTGCTTCAAATTCCCCTGAATGGTTAAAAGGACCCAGAGGAAGCTGACTCTATAATTGCCTGACCCAAGGCCTCAAGTGGAAGGTCTCTTTGTCCAGGATTAAACGCAACTTTCATTCCACTAACGTCCTAATAGGTTCTTGCAAAGTTGATTCATTTTGGATTTTTTTTTTTTTTTTTTTTTTTTTTTACATAAAATGTAATAAAAAGGATAACTATGAAGTTAACATTTTGAAGAAAAAAATATATAAATACTTACTTACGTTCTTATAAAATAAATTATAATTAGTTACTTCTAATAAAATATAAATGAAGAAATATTGCTCTATGCTCTTGAGTTTCTGACACCAAATTGGCAGGTTTCTCATGCCATTTTGCCCATTAATTTGTTTGTTTAAAATCCAGCCTGTTTTTTTTTTTTACTTATAAGTTCTCATGGCATAATAAACCTAATAATTAATAGTTAATCAGAACAGAAAAGTCTCAGAGGCAAATCTGCACCATCTTCAACACTTTAAAAGTTTGTCCTTTCTGCATTATAATTTTTTCATGGGTTTTCCATTTGAACATTGCTCATATTTTCATGATTAAGGTTGCTAATAAATGTCCCATTAGGAATGTGACTGCCTCACTTATTAAACATCACTTTTCTGTAAATAACTTTACAAAAAGGAATCAAAATGGTAGTCGTTTTTTTTTTTACGTTTCTTAGCTGTTGCGATGATCGGTCAGGCACAACAGTAAGTCAGAGTTTGTCATGACAATAAACCCAGTAGACACCATTTGGCTGTAATAGTCTAAAGTTAGTTTTAGAGAACAATCATTATACAAATGGAGATCTCACTAACTCAGTCCAGGGAAGAAGCAAACAACTTAAAATGTTTTATATTTTTGTTTCTTTGCACTGATTTCAGTTGGAGGACAGACATCCACAGACATCAGGCCTGCTTAGGGTGGGTGTTAAACTGACAAGAATAAAAACACATTTGTTTAGGATTGCCTTTGACTGTTCTAGTTAAACAGTTCAACTGAAACATCATAAGTTCAACTTTTTTCTTTTCTTTTGTCCAACTGTTTTTAATGTTCTTTTTTGTTTCTTCATTTTTTATTTTATTTTTTTTCCTACTTGCTTTGATTTTGTTTTATTTTCCTATATTTTAATCATGTAAAGCTTTTTGCATTGTCTTTGTACTGAATTGTGCTATACAAATACATTTGCCTTGCCTTGAACAGCTTTTATTTTAACTGTCTATTTGCTTGACTAGTCGCTAACTTGAATAGCTGTTAATTTCAGTAATTGTTCCAATATGTTACATCGCTGTTAATTGTAGCAGACATTAGCTTTGGAACAGCTGTTAGAGGTGGATAAGCTGGAGCGGTCAGAACCACCTGGAGCTTAAAACCTCTCAGAGCAGTGAAGATGCCAGGCACTACAGACAAAATATGTTTCTTCAAGCTGTCACTCTGAAGAGTCAACGTCTACCCTGCCTAGAGTGATGGGATCTATATTTGCACCAATTCAACCTTTAAGAAATACTCTAGATGTCTTGGCTATATTGGCTACATTTGTACAAAAAGACAATTTTTATTTCCATTTTATTCATCCATGTTCAAAATGTTTTCATTGTGGGGAAAGTGGAAATGAAGACATTATTTTGCACAAGCAGTGAATAAAGCTGATTCAGATTCTTAGGCAGAACAACCATTAGCTTTGTTAAATTGAAAGGGTTGATTTCAGGTAATAACTTAGGAAGGTGTTACAGTAGCTTAAACAGCCGTTAACTCAATTAGCTAAACAAGTAGTTGCTAACTTTAGTTGCCATTTAATTTGATTTATTTATTAATGTAAAGTTACCATTAATAGGCATTTAGATGGGTGTTTGCTTTAATAGTCATTCCTTTTCTACCTATGTACAAATTATTGATCGATTAATCGATTGATTGACAGTATTGATCACAAAGTGGTGAAATTTTCTCGTTACATCGACTCAAATAGTCAAAAAGAAGAAGAAGTTGCAAAAGGGAAGAAAAGCGTACTTGGGAGGGGGGGTATAAACAGTATGTACGGTACAGCCATATGACAGCTGAAGTCTTTTTTTTATTATAGCATTAAGTGGTGAAAAAGTCAAGCAACTACAACCTTAAATAGCCGTTAACTTCAGTACCAATGAGATTAGTTATATCTTATTACTTGAGTAGATGTTACTGTATTAGGAATTAGCTTGAGAAGCTCAGGAAGCTATTAACTGAAATAGATGTTGACCTAAGTTGCTGCTGTTGCAGGTGCTTATTTTATTATATTAATGTTAACTTGAGGACATTTTTCTTACATATTACAGTTTGCATAAAGAGTATATCTTTCTACTATGGAACCACGACGAGAGTAGGCGTGTTCCTCAGATACTTTTTCACGGTGGTGTTTTTGAGAAAACAAGTTAATTTCCTTATTAGCTAAAGGTAATGAAAGCCATTTTCTCGTGATAACAAGATGATTGGTGTGACTTAAAACTGATTACAACCTTCAATACCACAATAGCAGGAGAGGATTTATAAGTATAAACCATCGCTTTCTATGTGTAATTCTGGAAATAATCCTGTGTTTAACTTTTCGGTAACGAGACGATTTTGTTGGTTTGATGATTTGCTTCCACTTCTGATTCATAAGCGATTAGACCTAGGCCTCCGGCACCTTAGCGCCGGGTGTTTTCGTAACAGCCCCGGTGTTACACCTGTAACAGGCATAAGATGCATTAACGCCCAAAAGGAGTCAAGATTCAAGATTTTTCTACTGTATTCCATGTAATCCAATCATTCACCATTACCTGACAAGGAGTGAAAAGAAAAATGAAACAAAAAATTATTATTTGCGCACACACGGTGCTACGACTGCACAACTATGGGCCCTGCGGGTATGGATGGACTGGGAATCCAGGGTTAGCCTCATTCATTACTCTTACAGGTTAATCATCTCATTATCTCAAGAAATCAATAACTGTTTTCTCGTGATAACAAGATAATTATCTCGAAATCTTGAGGAAACAATTAATTGTTTATCCGTGATAATGAGATAGTTATGTCGTTATCTCGAGAAGGCAAAGAAAAAAAAAGTTGAGTACAACCGCTCTCGGCTTCTGTATTCTACTGACTCATAATTTGATAAAATATTTGCAACCCTAAATAACCATCAGTTTGATCAACCAACTTAAGTCCATTTTGTAGCCATTATATTGTTAACATGATTTAGCCTTTTGGCTTAATGCTAAGTAATGACATGATAGACTGTCAGCTTGATTAGATGTTATCTCTTCTTCTTTAATAACTTAGAGTTTTGGAGCCCTTGGCGTTAAGCCGTAAAAAGCATTGGCTCAAATGTTCTTTAGAATTAAGTAGCTTTTAGTTGATGAATTATCTGTTTCTTTGGGAGGTGTTAGCTTTAGCTATTGGCTTTAGAAGTTATTTAGTTGAAACTCTGTTGTCTCACAGATTTATGAATTTGATTAACTGTTAGAAGTTATGTCTTATGTTTTAAACTGTGATCTTTCTTACTCATTGGCACTGCAAATATAATACAGTGCACCACTGCACCTAAATAAAACATGAACTAAATGTTTAGAAATCAGTTATGTTTAGAAATCAGCACAAATCAAACTAAAACACCTCAGGTTTATTATGCAACACAAAAATGCTGTCTGAATTTAGCAACTAGCTTTAATGCATGAGGGACAAAACATAGCTTTTTGTATAGTTAACTGTATCTGTTGTATTTTAAAGTCATAGTAAAGTGACACAGTATGAATACTTGGGGGGTAGGAAAGGTTACAGGCTCCATGTTTTACCCAGGGGCCTCATTTTGGTTAAATTATCCCCTCTCCTTGCTCTCATTTACCCTTTAATTTTGGTTTCAGCACATATGGGCATAGCAAATGAGGGTTTAAATGAATGTCATGCAGCTTTCCACTGTTAACACTGATCTAAGGATAAATTCACAGGTCAGAAGGTGACCTGTGAGGAGACGAAAACTTTCTGAGATATGGTTTGGATGTATGTTGCATGCATGTGTGTGGGTGTTCGACCCTGCAGAGGCCTGACTTCCTCCCAGCCGTAGGAGCTGCTCGTTAATCACAGGTGCCCAAAAGATCACTTCTAAGAAAAACATAGCCGCTGCAAGCGAAAACAAACCACTGAGAATGTGAAAGGAAAGCTTCGGCGGCAGAGAATGGAGGGGGGGAATGTTATCGCTGCGACTAAAGGTCATATTGTTCACCTCTTCCTGACAGGCAGAGAAAAAGAAAGAGGGAGGACAGAGAGAGATTGGTAGGGAGGAAGAGAAGCACACAATGTGGGCTTCGCATAGCTCACGCTCACTTTACAGACACAGTGAAAAAGTTAGACTTTCTTTGTTTTACTTAAATGTTTCATATCATAAAAAAACAGCTGCAGCAGGTAAAATACATTTTATAAGGTATCAAATTAAAAATGACATTTTTTTTCTTGTGTAAAAAACCAATACAAACTAAGCTGAGCGTGTAAACAATAAACAACAATTGACCACAAAGTTTTCCAATTATTTTAAAGTATCCATGATTTTGCTTATTGGAGAAAATGAATGAAAAATATCAAACGGTGTAAAGAAGCGTTGACTTGTAGCGGGGAAACGTCTGAATGATGAATGCTGACTAGATTGCACTGAGCTCCTACTTGACTTCTGTTTGTTCAGGAAACATGTAAGCAGAAATAGCCTTCTGCTGGGATTTTCATGGGAACTTTGAGAGCTGGCAACAGGAATTTGGTGATTTTTTTTCTCCAAATTTAACAGCGTTGATAAAAACATTATGTTAAAAAAACATGCTTTCCTTGTCAGCTGCTTTAAGTGTGTTCTGGTGATGATAAAAGGGAATCCAAAATAAATCAATTGATCCATTAATCATGTCACTAAAACCTTCTTTTGACATGTAACTGATTTGCTATTATCTGGTGAGAACTAAATGTGTCAGCGCCATGCCAAAAGCTGTCCTGAAGTGTTCTTTAGAAATATTTCATGTCAGAAATCAAATGAGGTTCAGTAGAAGATCATTCAAGACTGCAGGAAAGAAGAATAATTACAAAATTTATTCGACAGTTCAGAGGAGCTGATTGCAATTCATGCTTTTCTCCTTTGGGGTTTTTAATGGCAATGAGGAGATGCTTAATATAAATAATTTCCCTGCAAATGTACCAAAACATTTATTTTCATACAATATACAAGGATAATATAAGGAAAAATAAATAATTCTTAGCTTTGTATTTGCATTTGTACCCATAAATGTTCCTTTCTGCTCCCCGGGCGCCGCACAATGGCAGCCCACTGCTCCCCAAAGAGATGGGTCAAATGTAGAAAGTTCATTTCTCCAGTGTGAGATCAATAAAGTTCAATTATATTATAATGGCAAGTCAAATAACACCCTAGGATGATCTTTGGGGTGGGTTGGGGTACAACGAGATTTCTGTTCAGCATTCTTTATAGTCTACTACTTGGAATATCACATTTAAACAGTACTTTGTTAATTTTAATTAAGCGAATAATGCCCTTACTTGACATTTTGTTTTGTGTGATTTGCTTTTGTTACAAATAAGTCAAGTTGGTCTCACTCCAAGACATTCTTTGCTCTGACTGCTGACAGATTATCTGCTCTACTATTAGCCTTTCTATCCCAATATTTCAAGCAAATATTCTGTGCTGTTTACTGCAAAGGCTAATCAATATTCATAGCTCGTACACACAACCGTCCAGATGAAAGTTTAAAATGTTTTTAATTCATATGATTATTGCATTGTTCTCTGTGCTGAATACAGAGTGATAAAATGAAATATTATTGATATTCGACAAAAGTTTGTGCTTCTAAAACTTGTACAAATAAGCCAATGAATGTGGATACATTTAAGCTTTTATATTTGTCCCTTGTTGTCAACTTATACGTACATTGGACATCATTTATTTCATCTGTGAGAACAGGAGTTCAATGTTAACTTTGCAACAATAAAAGTACAAATCACAAAACTATGAGTACAAACTTTACCACCGCTAATGAAGCTGTTACTCTCCTTACCCACTGGTGGCGGTCATGTATCTGAAGGTTGTTCACCAGCTACCTTTAAATAAGAAGATGAAGATGCCGAAAAGAAAAACTTTGCTGACATTTTAGTTCAACCCTTAACTTTATGTTCTCTCTGCTTTTCGCCTCATAGTAACTTCATCTGCCCTGTTCTCATTTGGCTGTTAAACTATCTTAAAAACAGACATCATCTGTCATTAACATGCTTCGATTGCAGATGATAGAGTTGAGCTTGTTTATCGGTGTTTAGTCCTGTTTCTCTTCTAGACATAGCTATGGATAGCTTTGTTTAACTGTCTGTGCTCAGTTTCTTTCCCAAACAGGGGCGGCAGTCAAGCTTGATTACTTTTAACTTTTCTAACATAGAAAGTATTTATAGATCAGTGCTTCTTTGTCACACTGAGCCTTGCTCAGCTGGAGGTTTCTTCCCGTTAAAAGGGAGTTTTTCCTCTCCATTGTCGCTGCATGCATGTTTGGTCTGAGTGATTGTTTGTAAAGCAGCCTTGCTTCTGTCGTTGAGCCCCACATTAGTGATTTGTGCTTATTCATTTCTAGTTTCTGCTTGTACATTTGGGATTTGTATTCCTAAATATTTGAATTATACTGATAAATTTGATATTTTATTAATTTATGATAGGTATATGTATTTTTAACTTCTAAACTTGTATTCTCACAGATAAAACATATGATTTCAAAAGTATATATAAGTTAGAAACAAGGAGCAAATCTAAATCTTACATTTATAGATTTATTGTTACTGAGTTACATTAAAATATTCAGACACCTCTTTATACATTTTTGCTGACAGATACCTTACTCTATGATTTCTTTATATCATAATTAGTGTTGCACTGATACCGATTCCAGTATTGGGTGGGGCGCGATCCAGCACTAAAATGGTGTTATCTGTATCGGCGAGTACCAACAAATAGATCAATGATAACATTTAGAGAGCCAAAAGTTTATTATTCTATTGTCACTCATTCCAGGTCGGCAATAGGAAGCTCTACTGGATTCGCTTTGTATTAGTCTTTTTCCTGCTTCACAAACATAGGCAGCAGCTTGGCAAAGCCACGATGGCAATTATTTTATCCAAGTAGTTTAAAGTTCTTCATATAGACACACACATCCATTTCAAACAGATGGTATCGGCCGATACTGCACAGCCAGGTATCGGGGCCAAAAAGATGGCATCGGCGCAACACTAATCATAATGCATCATTTCCATGAATGATATTAGATATGTTTCTATAATTATTAGTGTTTGGATTTTGCTAAAAATAATTTTACTTGATGGAAAATTAGGTAAAAAATCTATTAATTTTAAAGTTTGCTTTAAGACTTCTGAAATATTCTGAAAACATCATAGTTTTGCTTTTTCTAATATGACATCTTTCTTGAATTACAGGGTGTTCTTTAACACATTGTCACAAAATAAACTCTAAAAACATGAAGAAAGAAACAGATCCTACCATTTAACACAGAACAGACAAACAAAAAATTATAATTAAAAAACAGCCAACTATTTGCAACTTAGGAAAAATGTTCCTCCGAATTTGTATCTTTGCTTATTGGCCGATGTTGAGTTTTCCATCATGGCGACTGGCGGCTTTGGTTCTCCCACCTTTCTCTTCCTGAATTCCTGTGAGGGAGTGTGTGAGCTTTAAATCCGTTACATTGTCCAGCGCTGCTCTGCTGGCATGAATGTGTGTGATAAAATGAGTGTGTTTTCCTAAATGTTTCTGTTGGGAGGGTATTTTCCTTGGCAGTCACTCACAGAGACAGACAAGGAGGGGAACTTGGAACATATCACTGCTCTGAGTCATTGTTTTTAAAAATAATGTGCATGTTTGGATTAATAATCTACTTCAACAAACACTGGAATTAGGTTCACACACATAAATTTTGTTTTAGCACTTAGGTGGACATTTCATTGACTTATATTTGTTGTTTAAGCTTGGGAAGAGTTAAAATATGGTTTTAGCAGTTTAACTTAGTTTCTGTGGCATTGCCAGGACTCAGGGAGAGATATTTAGCAGCTATAACTTTGATACCAACATTTTCATTATTCCCTTAACCCAGAAATCAGAGAGATTTATTTATTAAGTTAAAAAAATACATTGTATGTTTTATATGCAAGAAAAACCACAATAACAAATCCAGTTTAACCATAACAATGTGTAGATATTTCTGTGCTAATAAAAATTTGTATAATAACTATCTTGTTTGATCGAATTGAAATTCCAAGATGGTGCTTTTGGTCTTCCATGTATTGAAAGTAAGCCAATATTTCAGTTCTGAAAAGTAAAACAAGTACATATTGTGTATTTATCAACTTTCATTTATACTTTGCTGTCAGTTTATTACGGAAGCGTATTGCATTCGCCAAAGAAAGAAAAATCAGACAGGTCATCTTATCTCATAATTATGAGATATTATCTTGTAATTATGAGATATTTTCTCATAATGAAGAGATACGATCTCATAATTACAAGATACTGATCTCGTAATTATGAGATCGTATCTAGTAATTATGAGAAAAGATCTGGTAATTAGTAGATCTTGTTTATATATCTGGTTATGCTTACTTGAGCCAGTAATGTAGCATCTCTCAGAAAACTGGTCTTCATGATTACTTTTTAAGAATATCTGCATCCGTTCCACTGAACAGTTCTCTGTACTGAGGTCTGTCCTGAGACCCGTTGGAGCGCCGCTCCTGATTACCACTTGATCAATAAGGTACGCAGCTATAACCCTGGGATTACTACTAGTGGAATAAGCATGCAGTGATATGACCATACGTGAAAATCCATCAACAGTTCCATTAATATAGAATCCGTATGGTTTAAGATTTTCACATGAATCGACGTGCCACCTAAAGTTAAGACCTGGTCGATTTAAACGATTCTGAAGCCTCGGCTGCACTCCTTGATGATCTGAATTTTTTGAGAAGGTGCCGGCGGACTGTTATTTGGGACACCAACAAGCCAGCTGGAATGCATTTCAGATGCATTCATTTATAGCCATAAAGCATCCCGTGGTGGTTTAATTGCTTTTGCAGGAACAATGTGACTCCCAGCAAGTCACGGTACAGTGGGCTTCTTTGCCTAAACACTTCTAAGGACTTTCTGCGCAATGCTGACAAATTAAAACTAAATCCATCCACATCAAGGAAACTCATTATTTCCCAGAGTCGCATACCTAAAAGGAAATAAAAGCAAATTAAATCCAACAACCCACTCATTGTTCAAGTTTCATGTAGCGTAGCTCGGCAATGAATGTTCTTCCTGATCTCCTAAATATAACATATTATCTTATAATCGTGAGATCTTAAGATAAGATCTGATAATATTGAGATCAGGATCTCATAATTACGAGATCGGTATCTTCTAATTATGAGATCTTTTCCCATAATTACAAGGTAAAATCTTATAATTACGAGATAAAATCTCATATTACGCGAGATAACGATGTGTCGTAATTATGAGATAAGCTGTCTGATTTAATTTTCTTTGGTAAATGCAATACGCTTCCATAGTTTAGAACGGTTTCTGTTTTAGAAACATAATTTGTACTGTGTGATATTCAAAAGATTATAAAAACCTTAGGTCATGAAAATCAAGCAAGCCTTGATGGAAGTTTTGAATAAAACACTAATAAAACACTTTAGGGGAGTTGTAACACTACCTACTAAACTGTTTCAGTAAACCTCTGTTTTCCTGTTTGAGATGCAGTAAATTCATCATTTACCAGATCCTGCTCACAACAGTAGCTTGTAGAAATGCTTGGGAAGTTAATTGTTTAAAGCAAAGCTATTTTAGGTGCTTTTTGAGTAGATCAACTTTTGCAATTTTATATCAGCTTTGTTCTCAAAAGCTTTTAGCACAAGTTGCTACTCAAATAAGGTTTTTTTCTGAAGTTGCTTCTAGGATGAATAGCTGCTAGCATTTGCAGCTGTGGGGTTAAGCGCCTGTTAACATGTGTTAGGTCAGCACAATAGCTTTTTACTCATGTAGCTCTCTTGATTGTTTGAATTGCCCCTTCTCGTTGAATTAAAAGGTGACATCAAGGCGGACTAAACTTAGCACCCTTCCAGTATTGACTTCAATACAAAGGAGGAACAAATTTGTGCTTTCGTGGAAAGCGGGTTATTGTGAACTTTTCTGGTTTCCATAACGAGCCCATTCAAAAAACAACCATGTCATTTTCACTCTTAGGATTGTTCAGCAGATTTCAAATAAAGACCAACACCAACCAAGAGGTTTCAACCTGTAATTCTTCAAACTTAGATTATTCTCATTAATATCTGCTATGGCCAGTTTGTAGATACTAACAAACTGTCCTCCGAGCTCTCTTGAAACATTTCAATTCAATTAATTTTGTTTAGGTGTGTATCACCAATTCACAACTCACTCTATTCAGACTAGGGTTCCCAACCGTCCCTTGATAAACGGAATTGTTCCGTATATAGAAATAGAAGTATCTGTCCCGTATTTAGTAGAAAAGGAACGCACTTTGTCCCGTGTTACTGTGACAGTAAAAAAATAATCAGTAAAAAGCTAATGGAAAATGAAGAACAAGCGCAGCTTAGATACAAAAGTTACAGTAAACTTGTAACCACTGAGCTGACAACTTACAATTAACAAGCCAGAATACCTTTATCCCATTGATGGAGCCAAGTGTTGCCCACGGAGAAGATAGCGGGAGACAACGGAGCAGTATGGGGGATGAAAGGAGTAATTTAAATGCTGACGCTGCTTTTGGGGGCAATGCACCTTCACATTAAAAAATGATGCAGAACTATAGGGAGGAATGGGAAAACAAATACCTGGGTGGAAAAAGTCTGTGATAATGAATATAAAGCACATTGCAAATATGCATCTAATTCAATGCAGATTTCAGTCAAATTGTTAAAAAAAAATAATTTCACTCACAAAGGGGGGCTAAAAACAAAATCACCACGCCAGGAGGGGTAAAGGCAATAAGGTCAGCTGGCACGCACATGAGGTGTCCCTTTTTTGGCAACCCTAACTTAGACATAGGCTGTTGTGTGCATTTAAAGGCACACAAACAGAAAAGACCTGTCTCTGTGCCTTGAGATGACATGTGTTTTGAATTGGTGACACTGATATTCAACTCACATGCTTTCCACTTCTTCTGATCCTCCTTGAGATGATTCTGCTCCTTCATTGGAGTCCAGCTGTGTTGCATCATGGGACTTTACAGAAACAATTCAATCAGATCAGACAGATTGGTTTAAATTTTTGTATCTCAGGAAAAGCAGCTGATTGCCATTGACTCATTTTGCACTTTGCAGGATTAGCATCACCTTGATGAGCATGTTGAAACAGTTGAGATTACCTTGCGTTTTGTTGCTGACTCTTCAGCAATCCCTCACATCAAGCATGGATACAGGGACGATTGAGAGCAAAAACTCCCTCTTAGCAGGAAGGGCATGAAAAGTTGTCCTTAAACGAGTGCCTTTTAGCCTTCAGGTGTAGGTGAACGGCTGAGTCCTGTCCTGAGGAGTTAGCCCTCCTGTGTTGAGCCATGCGCCTGTGTAGCGGTTCCTAGGTCTCTCTAATGTAAAGGTGCATGCATTCTTCACTACACTAAACGCTGTAAACCACGTAGTCAGCCTTGTTTCTGGGTGTCTTGTGTTTGGGGTGAACCAGTTTTTGCTTCAGGGTGTTGCCAGGTTTGTAGTGCATAGGAATCCAGCGCTGGTTGAAAATCCTCCTGAGGTTTTCAGAGACTCCAGCAACATATGGAATGACGATTTTCCTTCTTCTCTATTCTAACGTCTGAGCAGGCCTCTTCTTGTTGGTTTTTGGAAAAACCCATCTGGGATAACCAGAGTTCTTAGGGCTGTCCTGGTTTTTCTCTCTCCTCTCCTCCTTCCTCTGTTGGCGGTGGGAATGGTTTCTGCTCGTGTCTGGAGGGTTCTGATGATGCCTAGTTTGTGTTCCATTGGATGATGTGAGACAACATGGAGGTTCTGGTCGGTATGTGGGTTTCCTGTAGATGTTGATTTGTCTGTCTTCCATGATGTTAACCACACAGTCTAGGAAAGCAAGGCTGTCATCGCCTCACATCTTCCCAGGTAAACCTGATGTTCCTGCCAACTGCGTTAATATGGTCAGTGAAGGTGTCAATATCCTTCATCTTTATTTTGATCCATGTGTCACCCACATATCTGAACCAGTGACTGGGTTCTGTTCCCATGCATGGGTGTAGAGCTCTGCTTTCCACTTTTTCCATTTATAAGTTAACCATTATAGGAGACACAGGAGAGCCCATCGTCCATCGATGCTTCTGCCTGTAGAAATATTGTTTAAATTGGAAGTATGTGATGGTGAGGCACAAGTCCAACAGAGAACAGATGTGGTCAGTTGCCAGGTTGGTCCTATCTGGTCCTATCGGGCCTGAGACAATTACAGTGGGGCAAAAAAGTATTTAGTCAGCCACCAATAGTGCAAGTTCTCCCACTTAAAAAGATGAGAGAGGCCGGTAATTTTCATCATAGATATACCTCAACTATGAGAGACAAAATGAGAAAAAAAATCCAGAAAATCACATTGTCTGATTTTTAAAGATTTTATTTGCAAAATATGGTGGAAAATAAGTATTTGGTCAGTTACAAACAAGCAAGATTTCTGGCTCTCACAGACCTGTAACTTCTTCTGTAAGAAGCTCCTCTGTCCTCCACTCGTTACCTTCATTAATGGCACCTGTTTGAACCCGTTATCAGTATAAAAGAGACCTGTCCACAACCTCAAACAGTCACACTCTAAACTCCTCCATGGCCAAAACTAGAGAGCTGTCAAAGGACACCCGAAACAAAATTATAGACCTGCACCAGGCTGGGAAGTCTGAATCTGCAATAGGTAAACAGCTTGGTGTGAAGAAATCAACTGTGGGATCAATTATTAGAAAATGGAAAACATACAAGACCACTGATAATCTTCCTCGATCTGGGGCTCCACGCAAGATCTCACCCCGTGGGGTCAGAATGATCACAAGAACGGTGAGTAAAAATCCCAGAACCACACGGGGGGACCTAGTGAATGACCTGCAGAGAGCTGGGACCAAAGTAACAAAGGCTACCATCAGTAACACACTACGCCGCCAGCGACTCAAATCCTGCAGTGCCAGACGTGTCCCCCTGCTTAAGCCAGTACATGTCAAGGCCCGTCTCAAGTCTGCTAGAGAGCATTTGGATGATCCAGACGATGACTGGGAGAATATCATATGGTCAGATGAAACCAAAATAGAACTTTTTGGTAAAAACTCTACTCGTCGTGTTTGGAGGAGAGAGAATGCTGAGTTGCATCCAAAGAACACCATACCTACAGTGAAGCATGGGGGTGGAAACATCATGCTTTGGGGCTGTTTTCCTGCTAAGGGACAAGGACGACTGATCCGTGTGAAGGAAAGAATGAATGGGGCCATGTATCGTCAAATTTTGAGTGAAAACCTCCTTCCATCAGCAAGGGCATTGAAGATGAAACGTGGCTGGGTCTTTCAGCATGACAATGATCCCAAACACACCGCCCGGGTAACGAAGGAGTGGCTTTGTAAGAAGCATTTCAAGGTCCTGGAGTGGCCTAGCCAGTCTCCAGATCTCAACCCCATAGAAAATCTTTGGAGGGAGTTGAAAGTCCGTGTTGCCCAGCGACAGCCCCAGAACATCACTGCTCTAGAGGAGATCTGCATGGAGGAATGGGCCAAAATACCAGCAACAGTGTGTGAAAACCTTGTGAAGACTTACAGAAAAGGTTTGATCTCTGTCATTGCCAACAAAGGGTATATTACAAAGTATTGAGATGAACTTTCGTTATTGACCAAATACTTATCTTCCACCATATTTTGCAAATAAATTCTTTAAAAATCAGACAATGTGATTTTCTGGATTTTTTTTTCTCATTTTGTCTCTCATAGTTGAGGTATATCTATGATGAAAATTACCGGCCTCTCTCATCTTTTTAAGTGGGAGAACTTGCACTATTGGTGGCTGACTAAATACTTTTGTGCCCCACTGTAGATTGTCTATGCCCATACAGTATATATAGATGCAGATTTGTAGTTTGCCATGGTTTGTTTACCAATTTCCTGGTCTTTCACATAATCTGTATTATTTTACACAAGCAGCAACACTTATTGATTGCCAACAGTTGAGACCCCGATTGTTGGGATTGCCCCTTTTGGTTGAATGAAGTGGTGATAGCAAGCTGGGCTAATGTTTGCAGTATTGACGTCAATGCAAAGGCGATGCAAATTTGAGCAGGGTGTTGTGGTCTTTTCTGTTTTCCATAACGAGCCCATTCAAAAAAAAAAAAAGAAAAAAACACCAAAAAAACCAAAACAAGCCATTTTCACACTTGATTTTTCAGCAGGTTTTAATTAAAGCTACAGTGTGTAATTTTCAGCGACATCTAACGTCCAGACTGCAGACCGCAGCAACATGAACATCTCCCCCCCACCGCTTCTCCCCCCCAACAGTACGGCGAGCGTTACGGGACAAAATGTCTTCCAGGACGTCCGCATCACCTACCTTCTCAAGTGATGAGGTTTGTTTACCTAGATCAATTTTAAAGATAGTATTTCATTAGTCTGTGTAGGGTATAGATTTCAGTACCGTCTCAGTTCATCTCTCTCAACTTGCCGTAGTTACTTTCGAGCGTAATGGGAGATCTCGCAATCGCTAGTTTGTTGGCTCTGCGCTGCCGTAGCGCAAAGATGTCTGCCTCCATGGCTGCGAGACCCGCTCCTATGTAATTATAAATAACGAATTCTAAGGCAACGCAAATATTAAGGTTAAGAGGCTGAGCTCGTAGATGATGATAAATAACATAGTTATGTATAATATATTACATTTCTGACTGTATATCCCTGTAATTATTACACACTGTAGCTTTAAAGCCCAACACCAACAGAGGTTTTGAAAAAATCCGATTTCCGGGCAATGACCTCTTTAAGTCCATGACATTCTAAGCCAGCTAAGGACCAGCCAGCAATTGCTGTCTCTTTGTGTTTCTGGCAAGTTACGTGTAGGAATGTCAGAAATAAAATTATTACTACGAGCTAAAGAATTTGATGACAATGTAAAATGTTCAGGTTGATTCATTAAAGACTGCATTAACAAATGATAAATGATTTCAACTGATTTTAACTTTAGAAAACATTCATGACTGAAGCTGAAAGATAATTCAAGAAAGAAAGAAACTACGTATTTGGCAGACAAAGGAAGAATGAGGGCAGAGACAGAGTTTGTTAGGCGACTGAGGCAGGAGGGAGTCAGTGAGCTCTCCCTCATCACAACTTGGCTGCCTTTCAGTAACACACTCTGACTGCTTTTCAGCTTGTATTAATCTAAATACGGAGACTCAAACTGTCCAAACTATATTGTTTCTAGTTGGGCGACTTGATCAGACACAAAGGGCGTCTGTGTTTCCCTGTGATGATGCTCTCATGCATGATCCTAACATTTCTGTCTGAGCTCTCTGTCCCAAACACACTCTCCGTTACCCCCAGCAGGCCCTGCGGGTGGAGCTGAGTGAAACATAAGAAGTGAGCACGTCTCCCGGGGGTTGCCGAGGCGTACGAGCCAGATTGAGGCCAGATGTTGCAAGAGTGAGCCAGCAAGACCACAATGCATTTAAAGGCTCAGGCCGACTTGTTGCAAAACAATATATTGATAACAACGATCAGAGCTTGTCTGACTGCCAAACTGAACTTGAAGGATGGATTTCGAATATAGGTTGACGTTGTTTCTTAAATATGTGCAACCTTTGGGTTTTTGCTGCTCTCTGTAAATCATTTAAACATGGTTGTAAATCTCCTCACCCTCTTGATTATAGTAGCATAGACTTTTGATTCTGTAAGTGGTTGATGTTCCTGAGCCTTTTAATAATTAATAAAAAATGAAAAAATGATACCTCTAAAAGCCCCCAACAACCTGATCATAGTGGTGTTCAATAATATCAAAGCAGTTAGGAGGGAATTCCATTGAAAATCATTTTAACAAAGACCGGCTTTTGTGTAAAGTTTGGGCTGATATTCATATATCATATTAATATTGCTGTTAACCAATAACCAACTTTGTATTTATATGATATATATTTTCTTATCCTTTCAACACCATGGAAAAAAAAACAACCACATCACTGAAATTGCTTCTCTGCTTTATTTAATCACTTTTACTTTAATTCCTATCAACCTTACAGAAACATATTGATGAACAATATAGAAATGAACATCAATTTTAAAGATTGGTACATTTTCAACTTTAGGAGAGATATTGATATGCTAAAAAAGTCCCTAACAATGACAAACATAGATTTTAATTTAGATCTTTTTATTTATTTATTTATTTTACAGGAGAATAACCACCCAGTTGGCATTTCATGACCAATAATTGCAATATAGCTATGGCAAGGCATGGCATGATGCTATATTATTTATATTGCCCAATTCAGTACAAAGACAATTCAAAGTACTTTAAATAAATTCAACAATGACACGGTCTTGGCGCTGATGACTGACTTGACTGCTCATTTCATTCACCTATTCTGCTCCACCTAGTTTCTCATTACTGCTCATCTGTTTCACCCGCTCCAGTCTCCATTTAACCAGCCTTCTACCAGTCAGTGCCAGATTATTCGAGCCCTTTGTTAGAGTCTTCTATTGTGTAGTAGTGTTAACTGATTATCTGATCCTGAGCCATTCTGCCTTTGGACCACTGAGCCTTCCGGTTCCGGTTCAGATCAGTTTGCCTGATCTGTCTTTGGACTCCTGCAGGATTCTGCCTGTAATTCAAGCCTGGAACTGATTCCTGACATGGTCCTGGCTTTCTCTTCTGTTAGGAATCCAGTTTGTGTGTTCTGTTTGTGTGTTTCCTTCTCTCCACCACCAGGAGGTGCCCTGTTGTCGTTGGACCTCCCTGCACACCTGCTCATTGGACCATTATCTGGAGGAGTATTTGAGCTGTGGGCTGTCACTACCTCGACGCCAGAGTGTTTGCCAGTTTTGGGTACTCTAGCCAAGCTGAGATTAGCAGAGTCCAACCTGGGCTTTGTTTCCCTGAGACTTGTGTTGTTTTTGTCTTTGTTCTTCGACAGGAAGCTTTCCTGTATAACTGGATTCCTGGACCTTCTCCCCTCCACATGTTCCATTCAAGTTTCCATCGGAAATCCGAGTGACAGTCCGCTCCATTACTCCGGGTCCAATGTTTGTCTACCTGTCCACTCTCCAACGTGTTCCCTATTCTCTGGATAATCCCACACAGACTGGATTCAAGGATGGACAAGAGCCCCCTCAAACGTGAGTCCCTCTCCTGCATAAATTTAACAACATCCAAGATTCCCACGGTCCCTGAACTAATCTCTGTGATCTTACCTTCTGACTTCCAGTTCATTGAGTTCCAGACTCAATGCCAGTTCTCATTACTACAAATAAACCTGTTGAACTTTTCTTCGTGTTCTCTGAGTGGTTACTCTGCATGTGGGTCAGATTCATTAAACCGATCATGACATCTTCGGTATTTCTATGGATCTCTGTCCCTGACTCCTGTGAACGTCTTTGACATCTTCGACTTTACAAGACAGATACTTTTGCCCTCTGGATTGTCCTGCCTTCCTCCGTCTGCTCGATTCTGATCCCTGCCTGTTCACCGTCGTCTGGGACTACACCACCTGGAACTCTATGGGCAAAATCTGCCGTGTCATTTTGACATCTGACTGAATTGAACCGTCCTCGTCCTCTGGGCATGGACTGAATTTTAAGATAAGGTTAGTGACTCATGTTCATAATCATCCTCTGTCAGATTGACATGGTCACTAACAGGTGTTCTCTTCCTGCAGAGGTTTCTGCCTTAGATGCCTTTGCTGTCTGTCTGCCTTAAACACTGGGTCCTTTTTTCTAAAACAAATAAAACAGTAAGGGCAACAACCTTTGACTAATAAAATCTCGGGCTTGCACCTCTTTTCCAGTCCTCTGGGAGTTTATTCCAGATCAGTGGAGCATAGGAACTAATTGCTGCTTCTCCATGTTTGGTTCTAGTTCTGGGTGGACAGAATAGGTTGGAACTAGAAGACCTGAGTTGTCTGGGAGGTTGATACACTGACAACAAATCTGTTTTGTATTTAGGTGCTGATCCAATAATTGATTTATAGAATAACAAAAGAATTTAAAAGTCTATTATCTATTGTACCTACCTTTTTAAAATAAGTTTTTCCATTTATTTATAAGGAATCTAAAAGAATAAACAACAGTCCTCTAAGTATTGTAAAATACATTCTAGTGCATATAGATCAATGTATGATAATTGAGGATCTTTGGTTTTTATATTCAAGGGAATTATTGATAGAATGAAAGAACAAATTTCAAGTTTTAAACTTTAAAACATCTGGTGATTTTTTTTTTTTTCAGAAAAAAATCGAAAGAAAAAAAAAACTGACACTGTTATATCACCTGTTACTGAACATTTTTATTGACCGAACGGAACATTATTATCACACATTTGACTGACTCGAATTCAAACTGATAAAGAAATGTGTTTTTTTCTAGGTAAATATGAAGTAGCATTCATCAATCAAGACCAACACAAACAACCCTGAGCATCCTCTGACTGCTGTACAACTCATCGTCTACAATCAGAAGCATATTTAGATCTGCTGAAATACAGACTGCTACAGCAGATCTTTCCTCTCTCCAGTCAACTGCTTTTTCCAAAATTTTTGATTGTTGTTTGTACTGTGTGTTCAGGGCTGTTGTCCATCCCTGCATAAAATAACAAGTTAATCCCTACATGATGCTACCATCATATAAAAATGGGACTAATGGGGTCAGAGATTTTTGCCTCATAAAGCACTTTAGATGTCGCCTGAAAATGTACTCACGCCTGACCAGAGCCTCTTTTTAACATGTTTGCAATGCCACAATCTGAGCTTTGAATCTCTGATGTTCAGGTTCATTCCCATGTCTTAATAGGATTGCTGTTGTATCCCTGATTCAAGTGTTTTCCTTCCAAATCACAGCTATGGGTTGCCTTGTTTGGTCTGCAACCAGCAGTGAAATTGATATGAGAGACATCTTTTTCTCTGCTCTAAAAAACACAAACTAGACTTGTTTACGTTTGTGATGGTAGGACAGAAAAAGCTGGAAAACCTCATGAAGGTTTTCTGATCTGATTATGGTGATGAGAAGGATCCTATGGATTTTCTTAGCAGTCCTCTGCAGACTAAAGATGACCTTATATTACACTGAGTCAGAAGTGTTGACTTCTGACTAAGAAAACACAGCTGCAGACAACACAAGACTCAGAGAGCTCTGTTTTTGAAAATATGTGGTTTTAGTTTAATAAGCTAAAGTGAGGGATTTCCCCAGCCTTAATTTTCATTTTCCCAACCCTGAGTTTTTCTTTAGGATTAGATTAAAAAAAGCGACTGTTCTGTTTGGTACAGTGAAGTCATCCGTGCTTTCATTTCACCCCAGACTTGCTGATCTGGTGAATTGTGATAAGATGGGGCAACATTGTTGTCCTTGTTGGCCTTCAGAAAGCATTAGGACTGGATGCACGTCTTGTTTAGCTCCGGCCTTTATCTGTAATCTTCTGACTCAGTGCTGACTGCTACAGATTCTTAAAAAGAGCCCCACTAATGTGGCTCCTAAATCTTTGACAGGCCTTAAAGGTCACAATGTCCCGGGCCCCTCGGCTAGGAAACTCCCTGCTTGAAGAGATCAGACAGAAAAAGAAAGTCTTCCTTTATAACTGTTTTAAAGCTGTGATTTTGTTCCACTGTGAAACCCATAAGTTATGACTTATGTTAGGAAAAAAGAAGATAAATCAAAATGATTAATAGAATTTCAATCATCTCTTAACATTTGCAGCATTAAAGAACAGCAGTTTAATGTACCATTGTGTTCCCTTGGAAATTAGCACTCAAAGAATGACTTCACCAACTTACCCATCTACTATTCTTAAATAAGAAACCTTTTGTTTTTGACCTGAGTGCCGTTTATTTCAAAAATCATTAGACAGGATTCAGGAGGAGAGAGAAGCAGCGATAACATTCAGTGAAGGTATCTGGATCAGGACTGAGGCCTGCGAACATGAATGGTCAATGCAGTTTTTACATTTTTATGCACGATAATTATGTTTTTGATTAAAATCTTTTTGCTAAAAAGCATTCAGAATTTCTGCGGATCATCCACCAATCCCCAGTTAAACATTAAAATAACGGCGGGAAGTGCTTAGTGGAAAAAAAGATGAAATAAGAAGAAAAGAAGCTGAGATGAGGTGAAAGAAGGAGGAAATCAGAAAGCTGTCCTCACAGTTACCAAAAGTGCAGCAGCATCAGCCATCAGCCATCAGCAAGCGCAGCGATGACATCAGCACCTGGTAGGGAAGGTTCTTCATATGGAGAGACACCATTAATAGTTAAGATTGTTTCCTCACTGTATTTATAATTATCTCTTTATCCCATTGAATACAGGAAAGCAGCTGGTTCATTTAGAAATACGCTTTGAATTTCATTGGTTTTTGCTTCATACAGTAGGAAAAGAAATCAATAATTTCTGCGTTTCTTGGGTTTACATGTTGAATTTCCAGGAAAACCTCAGACTTCTTGGGGGTTTCTCAGAAGTTCCTAAGTTAGTGGATATGGATCTCCTCATTGCAAGATTTGCTGAGGCCAAGACTTGCAAAATAAAACCTGTTTGGGAAGACAACTAATGAAAAAGATGAGGTCAAAAGGGAGATGAATACAAAGACAGAGAAAAAGAAGAAAGAAAAAGTGAGAGGAGGACAACGAGTAAAAGGTGACAGGAAGAGAGGGGTAAAGCTTACAACAGTCTGTATCTGGGGTATTGACCTGTTGCTTTCTGTGCTGTATTCTCACCTCAGAGGATCCCATGCTTGCCTTCACCTTGGGTCCCAAACTTCTTAAATCCACCTCTATGGGGTTGGTATGTTCAGATAACAACTATGGTCAAAATAGAAAGCCATAAAGGTTTACTTCATAGGAGTCAGATTATGAATCTTTCCTAAGGTCAAAGGTCAGCACTGAGGAGAGGTGATTGTTATGGGGATCAATGTTAAGTTATTTTTGATGTTGGTATTAATGATAGTGATAATTCCATTCCGTTTATTTATATAGCGCCAATTCACAATTCAGCACCATAGAGGCACTTTACAGAGACAATTCAACCAGATCATAAAGTCAGGTTGATTCAAAGATTTCTATCTAAGTAAAACTAGCTGACTCAAAGGGAATCCCTCACACTAAGCATGCTAGTAGCGACAGTGGAGAGGAAAAACTCCCTTTTAACAGAAAAAACCCTCCAGGAGAACCAGACTCAGTGTGAGCGGCCATCTGCCGAGGCCGACTGGGGTTCAAGGAGACAGAAGCAGACACAATTTTTGATCAGAGATTTTACTAGAAGATTAGATAATTCACAGAAGCTGAGGCGGGTAGGGGTGTTTAACAGTGCTGGTTGGTCCATGCTTGTGTGCTCAGGGAAGGATGGGAATGATGGTGGAGCTTAAAGGATTGACAGGCATGTGAGTGATGGTGGTGGACTGAAAGTGCGTCCAGGCAGAGGAGCTGCCAGAGGAGTAATGAGTGAATAAGTGGAGGGGATCCTCAGATGAACTTTAGGAACAGGTAGACAGAGAACTGGATTCCTGGAGCAGACTGGATTTTACTCAGTAAGTAGAAACAATCTGACATCTTAGTTGCTCCTGTAATTGTGAAGATGCTCCTGTCAATCACATGATGCAATTAAGGAGTCAAGGGGAGTGGCGGCCTATTGGTGAGGGTGTAGAGCTTGGAATCCTGAGGTTCTGAGTTCAAAACCCCCTCCCTCCCCACAGACTGCCACCTTGACTCCCTGAGCAAAGACCCTTAACCCCACACTGCTCTCCACGCGCCGCACAATGGCAGCTCACTGGGTTAAATGCACAGATTTCATTTTGTTGCTCTGTACTTTTGAGACTGTTATGACAATCAAAAAATAAGAAAAAATGCTGTTCTCTATTAGGTGCCTTTTGTTTTTAGTTACCATTTCCCATCTTTATGTTGCCAAAAGAAACCAGAAGGTTTGTTCTGATCTTTTAATCATAAGATGTAATCGATTTTTGCCTTTAAAAGAAAAAAGGTTTGCCATTCTACTGGCTTTGATTGTGCCAAAAGTGTTTTTGTCCCTCTGCTTTTAAAGATCCGCAGATATGAAACTTACAATGAACTATAGAAATCTATCTGTGTTTTCTCAGCGCAGAAATGAAACAATAATCTTTCCGTGCTGGAACAACTCAAAGAAGGAACAGCTCCTCCTCCTCCTCCTCCTCCTCCTCCTCCTCCTCCTCCTCCTCCTCCTCCTCCTCCTCCTCCTCCTCCTCCTCCTCCTCCTCCTCCCTCTGTATGAAGGAGCGGGGAGAGCCATTGTTCTAGTCGTGGATCTCTGCAGAGGGTCACGCGGCCGCGTTGCTCGGGTACCGGACGGCGGTCTGTCGTTATGACGGGCTCTGGTCCGAAACTCGGCGTCCTGCTGCTGGTGGCGGTATTGCTGCAGACGGTGGTCGTCACCATCACGGTGCTGCATTTCACCTCGGCTCTAAACTCGGTGAGGAAGCTGTAAAAGTTGTTGGTTGATGAAGCGGAGACGCGCTCCGTCTTTGCGAATGACGCGCTGTGCGCAAAACTTATCCTGGAGGAACTGATTAGCTTCTGCATCTTCTGCGCACATTTGCATGAGATCTATTATAGAAATATCTTTTGTTTAAACCTGTGACACGCTCTGTTTTTGCTGAAGCCCTCCAGGGTACTTGGGTTATTATGTTCTGCACAACGGGTCACACCAGGCCATGCAAACTTAACACTTTCTTTCTTTTTAAGGATTCTTATTTTAAACCATGCATGTTAACGCATTTGAAGTAAGACCTGGTTTTTTTTCCCCTTTTAGTTTCTGCAGAGCATGCATGCACATATATCTTCTACTAATCTGGATTTACTGACTTCTGGTTCTTGTTTACATCAATTAATCATTAACCCAGATGAGATGGAGCAGCAATAAGTGGGAAATTAAACCTAAACAGATAAGAAGCAAAGAACTGGACACCTGCCAGGAAACATTCATGTTGACTCAGTTTTTTAGAAAGATGGTTAGGCTATTGCATCTCATATAAGCTCAAAATATAAGGATCAAGCTGTTTTATGAATAAGGTAAATCTAATCTGGAGAATGTCCTCAGAAAGTTTTAAATTTCTTTTTTTTTTTTTTTGTCTCCACAGATGAAAGAGACCTTCGCCAGAAGTAGCGTTTCCTGTTTGACGGGCTCTGATCTGCAGAGCATTAGTGCTGTGCAGGGTGATCTCTGCTGGCAGGTCACTCAGCAGTTTCACCTGCTCATAGAAAAGGTAATACAGGAGCTCCAACTATACAACAAAACACAAGTGGGAAAACTTAGCGACTCTGTGTCTAACCTAGCAGCAGAAACTGTGCTACCCACCAGTGTTTGTTGATTGGTTTGGAAATACGGTCATTTTTTGGCAAGCTGCTGTGGTTCAACAAGTTAATTTTGCCTCCTCTGCTCTGCATTATAACTTCCCACACTCTGGGTTCTGCAGACATTTTCAATCCCTCCTGCGCCTCCTCTGAAAACACTCAAATGCTTCACCAAAAGTACAGTTTAAAACAATGACATGTATTGGGTAATATTAAGACAAACGTTCTACCACTGGTAGTTTTTTCTTGTTAAGGAATAACTTAATTTAAACTTGGGAAAAGCCAATAATTGTCTCCATACTTCTGGGCTGTTGTGGATTAGGTCCCTTATGAAGTCGACACAAAGCTGAGATTAATAAAAACGGATTTTCAAATCTGGAAACCAGTGGAGTTGAAGCTATTCTTATTAATATGATTATCAGTGGCCTCCTGTGAACATTGGCAGCAGAAAAAATGTTGAAATGATCCAAATCTCTGTCACAGAGGCACAATGAGCTCCTTCATGGCTGCGATGTGATCCTCTGTGGGCTGATCAGCACAGGAATGCATTCACCTGCTCTGCTCAGGCACAAACCCGCTGAGTTCCTCTCGTTTGAATTCTTATTTATTCCTGTTTTTCTCTTTTTCCAGTGCTGCTATTTAATAACTTAATTCTGCTTTTTTTTCTTCCAGATTTGCAGGTTGAATTTACTGAGAAATAATCAGAATATGAAAAAAAAACATATCAATGTGGAGTCTCATTTAGAAATCAAGAAAAATCATAAACTCCCCAATTAATCTCCCAAATATTTCTGTATCAGATTCCTGTGGTTTGCCTCGTGATAATAAATTATGCATGCCACTTTGATTTTGCAAGACCCTTTTTACACTTTGACATAAAAAAAAACTAGCCACATGTTTCTGGTTTCTGAGCCTGAAGAGGTCTCCTCTGGTGTCTTTTGGCATCATCAGTTTATCTAGGCCTTTCTAGGAATGGGCTTATAACCTAAAGCAGGACTGACCATGCTGGAAACCTTTTCATGCCATATCTATATTCCATGTTCCCAGTGAGAAAACCTAGTGATGTATTTAGCAATGAGGACAGAAGAGTGGTTAAAAAAAACAACATAGGAACTTACCTCTCAAGTTGCACTGTGGCTCTTAATGGTTATAATTTTTTTTTTTATTTGTAAAGCACCTCCGACTTGGTATTGATATTTTATAACCTATAAAGAAACAACCTTGTCACATATCTGGTAAATGGAAAATTAAGAAAGCAGCAGAAAATAACATGTATGGATCCAGTTAACGGATCGGGTTCTGCTTTTCTTTATGTTAAAATGAGATTTTAACCACATTGGCTTTATCCAGCCTCATTGGAGGCTCTAATGTTGCTAATAATTTGATGAGAAACATGTCAGCTGTCTTTGAAAATTCCCACAATTTAAACCAAATTAGCATCGATCCAAACAGAGAAGAAGGTTCAGGTTTCAATGTACCATCTTAATATTAATACTAGTAGTTAAATTTGTTTTGAAGGGGTTTAAAACACTTTTTTTTTTTCATACAACATCTTGAGAAAACCAAACCATACAAATGCTGCTCAAAGAGCTATAGGCTTCAGAAATCAAATCAAAGCGGGACACAGCAGAGGAGAACAAAGCTTAAAAATTGGATGAATGAATCTGAAACGAAATACTACATTTCAAAACCTTGGAATTAAAACCTTATAACCAAGGTTTGTCGTAATGATAAGAAAAACATTGTGTTTATTGTCCTAATTCATTTTGTAAAAATTGGAGGTCGACGTCTCTAGGTTTCCCATCTGACAGACCTAGAGACGTAGCTCCAATATCACATCCTATTAATGTAAAACAACAATATGCAGCCTAAATCTATACTGGTTAATATTATGGACAAATAGTTCAGTTTTTAGTTTGCAGACGATAAAGACATGCCTCCAAAAATGTATGTTTTTCATGGAGTGCATTTGCAAACTGGAATCTCTCTTTTTTTTTTTGCTTTTTAAAAAAGACGGCTTCTTCCTCTCTGAGTGGCTTTTCAGCCCATAGTCCTGTTAGTGATTTTCAGCTGGTATCTTGTTTTACTTTATCTATTTTTTTCATGTTTTGTTTTGCATTTTGTCTGCTGTTGTTTTAGATTTTTTGCACACAAGGAACAGGAGTATCTGATGTTTCCGTTAAATTATTCTGCAGGTTTGCCTTAAGGGAGCTGAAAATTTGTACAATCAGATGGTTTTGTTTTTAATTGATTAATTCATCTATTAACTGTTATGTGTATTTACAACTAAAGTGATACTCAACAACAAAATCATGCATTGAAACAAATTCACGTGCCATCTAAAAACAAAATCATTATGTTCAAATATTAATTTTAATCCTGCTTTTTTGGTTTGACCAACTCAAACTAACTGCATAATGTGCTTTACTCTAAAAATGCAGAGGAACGTATGACATGAGGAACAAAAGAGGGATCAGTTTACAGGAAAGGATCTTCTGCCCGTCTGAACATGAAAGCCTCTTGTTTTTAAGCGAAGGAAACTTCCTGGTCCTGATTTCAGCACATTTTCAGGGTCAAAGTCAAACAGCAGTGTGCCAGGCAGGCCTGTGGAATGAGCTGATTGCTCTTTGCTGCAGAAACAAGTTCAAACTGCAGTTTTATGTCCTGTAGGTTCTGTTTCCAACAACATGTTGAGTCTTCCTCAATACTTGTTAAAGACACATTTCAATTGAAAGGTGTCAGACAGAAAAACGTGTAACTTATCAAGATGGGAACAAGCAAAAAGCACAAACAGCGTGGGACGCTTCATAATTCTTTGCATCTGTTCTTCCTGCAGTCTCTGTCTCAGCGTTACCAGAGGCGGATTTCATCAGCAGTGAGAGGTGAGAAAACTGATTCCAAATGCAAAAAAAGATACAATGCGATAATTGAAAAAACAAGTAAAACACTCTTTTTATGACATGATGGAATAACAGTCTGGTTTCTAGTAGGTTCATGGATTAGTTAAAATATTACCAGAAGGAAATAACAAACACATTGTGGGATTTGTTTCTATTTATTAAGTTAAACCAAAATAAAAATTCACTGAAAGTAGCAGCCAGGCGCTGCAGATTAGAGATATAGAAAAAAGGCTTCTAGTGTGATGTTTGCTGACACTATGCTAAGGTGGACAGATCTCTGCAATTAGCTTAGAGAAGTTCCAAAAAAATAAAAAATAAAATAAACAATCCACTGGACTTTGTTTCCAAGTTTGAAGACATTTAAAAGCTTTTTTGATTTAATTTGAATTGAAAAAGGTTCCTGGATGGGAAGCGAAACGTCTCCAAACTTTAATTTTTTATTTTTACTTTTTTTAAATGAATAGGACCTGGAAGACTGAGAATTCAATTCATTTCAGGTTATTTCTATAGCGCCAATTCACAACACGTCACCTCAAGGCATTTTACTGTTCACCAGATCATCCAGTCAAATGGATTCAAAGTTTTCTATCTTAAGAAAACCAGTTGATTGCATCGACTCATTGATTCGAATACAATCCCTCACACTAAGCATGCTTGTAGCGACAGTGGAGAGGAAAAACTCCCTTTTAACAGGAAGAAACCTCCAGAACCAAATTCAGTGTGAGCGGCCATCTGCTGAGGCCGACTGGAGTTCAAGGAGACAGAAGCAGAGATACAAAAAGCAGCTATAAAAGGCGGCCCCGTCCAGGAAACACACAGCCAGGCAGACGAGCTCCAAGCCAGCTCCCATGCCAGAGGACGAAGAGAGCACATCCAGCCAGTCACAGTCAGAGAAACAGAACTACACTGGAAAACAAGCCGATCTCCAGCATCTATAAACAAAGGTGTTGATGGCAGCAGCACAGCTGATAATTCTCTCCAGGATGGAGTCACAGAATCTTCACCAACATACCTTACAGGAGCTACTTCTGCCTCTGGGAAAGGTTATAAGGCCCGTCTCAATGTATATAAAGTCAGAAACATTATTCACAAGTGGAAAATATTTAAAACATCTGTTGATCCCTTAGGAGTGGATGTTCAAAGACATAAAACTCAAGAGCTCTATGTTCAACTCTGCAAGTGAAAAAGAGTCATTTTATGGGCTGTTTGGAAAGGTTTGTTAGGAAAAGCTCAATCGCTTTAAGAACAGCAATAGAAAAAAATCAGTAAAAAACCAATCAAAAAAAAAAAAAAAAACCCACCTCAATCATCTATAAAACATAGTGGTGTAAGATTAATGATCTGGGCAGGTTTTGCAGCCGAAGGACAAAGGAAACCTCTTGTCGTCAAGTCAGTTGTGAACTCTTTTATATGAAGGATTTCTAAGTAAAATGTTCTGCCATCTGTCTGACATCAAAAGTTTTGTTCAAACTGGTTCATTAATTATCCTAAAAACAGCAACAAAACTTCTATGACCGACTAGCTGTCAGTCATGGTGTTATGGTGGGATATAAAGGAAAAAAAAACATTGTCTGTTGCATATCTGAGGTTAAATTCAAGCCTTAGTGAGGTCTAGATTTTTTTAATGTAACACTCAACATAGCATTTAAAGATATTTCTCCATCTCTGTGTTTTTTTCTACTTTTTAATCTCTATGTTAGATGAAGTATCCCGTGTGCTGCCCTCGCTTGTAACGGACGATAGGGCTTCACCTCGCCCCAAAGTCGCTGCTCATGTTACGGGCAGCTTTGTAGCCAAACTGGAGCGCAGTGGTGGAGGTAAGAAAATCCTAAACAGACCCAGGTTAGCTCTCTAAAGGAAACTAAAGTGTTACTGATAGAAAGAATCGTGTTTTAAAGTAATTTAAAATTCATGTTTTGTTGCGCAAACAAAATGGGATCCTTGAAGATAAAGCATCTGCTACATGTTAAGTTCTTAAAAACAAATATATCACTGTGTGTTGGAAGATAAAGGCAAGCTGTATGTAGAAAGACAGTGATTATATTAGTCTGTATTACCCAGTAAATATAAACAACTTAGTAAGTTTTTAATATACAGCATGGCAATGTGGCTGTGCAGAAAAAAGGCTCTCAGTTTGAATCGGGTCTTTCTGCAGAGCCCTTCTTACACGCTGCGTGGAAACTTTTCTAGCTTCTTCTTTCTCCTCCTACTAGTGATGAGTCCAGCAACACTGATGCCTCGCTGCATGCATGGAGCCCATAGAACAAAATACTGGGCGTGTTGTTTCAAGAAAGTCATGTGACCGATACAGGAGTTGTCTTTAACTGAATGACGCCCTAAACTGTTTTTTAAAAATATGTACCTGTCAACATAATGCATTTGCTAAAATAAATCTCATCTTTATCATTCAAATTATCAAGAATTTTGGAGCAGCCTTAAAGGAATAGGAACGTTTCAGCCATTGCTTTTTTATTTAAATTATCTGTGTGTTCAAATTGACTGTTAGTTTATTTACTGTTTTTACTGTACTTATTGTTTTAAAAATATGATTTAAAATCCTACTCCACAAACATACTCATTCACATTTCCCCCTAAATTTTCACGTTGTGATATATAATCACATTATTTATTGGCTGCATCTAAAAATATCAAAGATATTTTCAATTTAAATACAGATATGAAATAATACAATATAGCCTTAAATAGCTTATATTATATAATTGTTCTATGTCATCAAATCAGTTCAGTTTAGTCTGTCAAATAAGCTGCCTGTAGTGTGTTTAAAAGTCCAACAGGTGTCAGTATTCTGTGAGATAGTATCAAAGCAGTATTATTACAGTTTGGCAAAGTGTCCAAACGCCTCCAGATGCCTCATTAATCCATCACTACCTCCTACTGTCTAAATCTATTTTTTATCCCATAATGTTGTGATGTTCTGCAGACCTGTCCAGGTCCAACCCTAATAACAGCTAGAAATGGTCATCCTGCACAAACAGCTGCATGTAGATGATGGAAGGATGGATATAATGTGCTATAAAACAAAATCCCAGGAACTTCAAAACAATATTTTGTCAGAGTTTGACGTTTCTGCGCTTTATTATTTATATCTTTAGGTTTTTACGGCACTAGTGGCTAGTTTTTTTGACAGTGGGCTGACAGGACAGGGGGTATTAGAGAGGGGGAGAGACATGTGGCAAAGAACCACAGGTTGGATTCAAACTCTGGTCGTCCACGTGGAGGACTAAGGCCTCCGTAGATCGGTCGTACGGCTAACCAATGCACCTACTAACCAATGCACGAAGTTTCTACGCTTTTAACTTCAAATTAGCAGCTATTCATGCCAGCCTCTAAGTTAACATGATCCAACCGTAAACAATTGTTTAACCTTTTCTCTAACGTAAAAAAAAATAAAATTTATACAGGGTTTCCGCGGGTCATTAAAAATCATTAAAAGTCATTTAATTATTATTTTTTAAATTAAGGCCTTAATTGGCATTAAAATTCATTAAATGTGTTTATTGTGGCATTTAAAATGCTTTATTTAAAAAAAATGTTTGAGTCAGAGAAAAAGCTAGAGAATGGGGGGGAAGCAAATTTCAACAAAAGTGGTGGGAAAACTAGGAATTCGGGACATGGCTGCAGCCTGTCGACTGGTACCTGTTGGTGGCATTATAATTATTTCTAAGAGCATTAAAATGCTTTAAATTTGAGTATTTATTCCTGTATAAACCCTGTATACAAATTAAGCAAGTCTATGGTAATTTAAAAGTTAATTTGTTCGAACTTCCTGTATCATCTAGCTTTGCTGCACATTAAAAACAAAATGCAGCTGCAACTTAAATGGATTACTTCAATAATTGAATCCAGTTGATCCAACTTAATTTATTTAATTTATAAATTGACAACTTAAATTAATTTGGGTAAACTTAATTCAGTTTCTTATTGAATTAAAGTAATTCATCTAAGTTGGAGCTTCATTTTGTTATTCTCTCTCACTGTGCACTTTAGCTGACAGATTATACAAATGAAGCAAATATTTAAACTGAATGTTCAGTTTTTTTATCTTGTTGCCGCTAACTGTACTGCAATGCTAACTGTACCTGCTATCAACAATAAGTGTATATTTAATTTCCATTGACTTTTTATTTTATTTTCATGAAAGTATTTTTTTTTTCCTTGAGTAAAACGAATGTCGAGTTGCCAATTTAACAATTAAAAGCCCCAGCCTCTTAAGATAATGCTTTAATTTGCAGTATTGCAAACTTACACGCTGTTTATATCAAATTGATTTTCTAAACTCCAATGTTTATAAGAAATGCACTCTGTTGGTCCTACTTTAAATGTTTAATGTTTCTGATTTCAGCTCCAGTCCCTGCTGGGCGACGGGTTCAGGGTCAAAAGATCACTTGGTGGGAGGGTCAGAAGGGCCTTGCGTTCCTGCAGGACGTGCAGCTGCTGGACGGGGAGCTGGTGGTGTTGCAGCCCGGCCTCTACTACGTCTACGCCCAGACGTACTTCAGGCACACCCACTCCCTGGAGGAGGACGGTGAAGAGGTAGAGGACAGAGGGAAACCACTGCTGCAATACGTCTACAAAAAGGTAAGGGACTCTAGGTAGACGCAATGCTTCTTCTTTCTGGACTTTGCTTGATTTTTGCCACATTTTACTAATTAGCTGTGCCTAAATGTTGCTTCTAATGACTCACCACCCTTGGTATAATTTGAATAAAGATTTTAAACCTTTTAAAATCAAATTCTGATGTTGAGGAAAATTGATCCCAGCCTGTCAGAGCGAAGCCAGCCTGTCTTCAGCTCTTCAGGATTTTAGTTTCTGTTAAATTCCCACCAGACTGATGATTTAAATCAATCCTAGCCAAAATCCTGTGCCTGTCAAAATTAATGACAAATGTGGAGCCTGACAGTTTCAGTATGTCTTCTTTTATGAAATAATAGACCAGCAGTTCTTGAGAAAAGTGACAATCGTTCAATAAGAACTGCAAGTACTGGTGTGGTAAACTAATGCTGTGAAGCTTTTTTTGTTTGTTTTGAAAAGCAAAGTCATGGCTTGTTGGAGGGAACAGTTTTCTAACATGGAGACATATTATCATAGGAAACATGTGAGGAAGTCGAGGAAAATAAAAATTCAGATCACAGCCTTAGCTGGACTCCCCACATACTTTGGTTCTGGTTTGTGTTTGGTCTTTTATTTTTCTAAACCAGCGTAGATGCTACGGCTCCCAGAAGTTCATTCTTTAAGCCATAAATACTGTTTTAATTTAAAAGGAATAAAAGTTTTTATGATTATCAATTGTACCAGCACTTCATTTAAAAATGAGTTTATGGACAGTTGAATGTGTTTAGAGTAAACTATAAATAATAAATCTGATTAGGCTGTTTCATTAGAATCAGTAGCCCTTATTTTGTTCTATGTGAAGCAACAGTGCTGCCTTTTTAAATCAAAAGGGGTTCTTTATTTATACGTTGTTTAAAGCCCTTCAATGTTTTTAAATTGTTTAAAAGCAGTCTTAATGCTTTGTCATTTCAAGGCGTTTTTTAAGTAATCACTTTCCTTTCCATTTGCTAAGCGAGGTGTTTTTAAAGCCACTTTCCTTTGAGCTATGACTTTTTAGACATAATAATCCAGCAAATGCCAAATAATTAGCTTCCAAGTCTTCAGACTTTATAGTTTTTGAGAGAGAACCTGTTTTAAGTTGGAATTAGACTGTTAGATTGGCTCAGTGGCAGCTGACTGAACATCTAACAAAAACTTTGTTTCTCTGCTTTCTTTCTATTTTCTGTCTCCACCTTTTCTCCCCAGGTGAACTCCTACCCCGTCCCCATCCTGCTGATGAAGACCAGCCGGACATCCTGCTGGTCTCGGGGTTCCGACTTCTCTCTGCACTCCGCCCACCAGGGGGGGCTGTTCCCGCTCACGACTGGCGACCGCCTGTTCGTGACCGTCACCAATGCCTCTGCTGTGGACATGGATGAGAAGAGCAGCTTCTTCGGAGCGTTTCTCGTCAGTTAGAGGGTTGATTGAAGGAAACTGACATCATGGCGGCGTGGTTTTTCAAAAACGATCAAACTGCTGCAAGCATCAGACCGCCCTGAGACGTCTCCTCTTTTTGTCTTAAGGGATCAGTAACTGAACAAAATCTTGATAACACTGGTTTACCTGGCAGAAGGGACCTACTGAAAACATGAGGACGGAGTATGGACCCGACTGTTTCTGATCTGCAAACATTTCCTGAGACCACAGTGCTTTAATTCTAGCAATGGTTGAAGAGCTTTTCTGAGTAGATCAGTTCCAACAGCGATTTCCAAATGTTAGAGAAAATTCACCTAGAAGCTGACCATCTTCCAGCTTAGACAGTTATGCAGTGTTGCATAATTTTTTTTAATTTTTTTTTAGGGGTAAATCTCTGTTATTTCTGAATTTTGCATAACAGCAGTTTGAATTTGCAGTTTGTCACTATTTTCGCTATTTAGAAAGCTTAATACATTTGAGATACATATTCTATCCTGCGAAACCCCTTTAGGCAAAGGGAAAATTTTCTCCAAAACGTTAGAGATAGTAAACTTTTAATTCAAAATGTGTTAAATTAAATCCTTTCTGCCTGAATGTATTTTAAGTTTTATAAAATATTTGTATGTGGATTCAGGCAAGAATGAAATGCTTTGGATATAGTTAATTTAAGTATAACACATCTAAATGATATATCTTTTAGTTTGCAGATTCATGTAATTAGGCATAACTGGACATAATTCCAACCACCAGACGTCAGGAAGGGGTTTCCAGCACAAACATTATCATCTTTGTCTAAGACACAGCGGTTGGTATTTTATGAGCCCCGTTGTAAAAGTGGTTTAGGTTATATTTACATTAAACATCATGGATTTAAGTCTGACAGTCATAAATAGATGTAAAGAAATTTAGCATCTGGCCACAAAAGAGCTCATATCCAAATCTCTACCATTTAGAGGAAAATATGGAGAGCTGTGGTTTCCCTATGACTTTAAAGCCGCAAATGAAACGTAAACATTGCAGAACAATTACATTTATATTTTTTTTCCAGCGTTATGAACGTTTATACTTCATTGGAGGGATCATCTACATTAAATTGAAAAAAATCAACCTGAATTAAGGTTTATTTAAAGTCTCAACTAAGTTTGCAGCCTTCTTCACTTTCTTTAGTTTTTCTGAAAACATTTTCAAACATGTGCTCTATTAAAAGAAACAAAACATGTCATAACTCCCCCAGGCCACTAGGAGGCACTATACTGCTCCTCCTTTAAAGTGAAAAAACAAGGCAGGAAGCAGGTGCTATAAGCATGGCTAATAAATCACAAAATTTGCTAGTTTAGAATGTCTATATTAAACATGCAAATGTAAAATGTTATACTGTTTTTAATTCAGTAGCTAATTTAAAAGGTTTTATCTTGCAATAGCGTTCTTGATACACTAAAACAGAAATCTCTGAAGAAAAAAGTATTGTCAAATTTTGAAATCATGCTGACATATGGAGGTATAAATTTGCCCAAAAAATGTTGCAAATATAAACCATTGAAGGCTGCTAACGCATATTTACCACCTAGTGGAAAAAATGAGCAACTGCAGTTTAACCATTGCGATTTCCACGCGGATGTTGTAAAAACTGCTGTCAAACGTTAGCTTAAAACTCCTGTGAGTTTTCAGCGCCACTCATAAAACTGCGATCAGATTCTCTTGATTTATTTTTTCCAAGAAGATGTAAATACTAAGCTATATATTTTGCATTTTATTTTTGTAAGCCTTTTTCTATTTTTTTTCCAGCGATGTGATCAACATAAAGGGACAATCCAAACCCACTAAAACAACATGAATGGATGTGTACATTGTAAAATCTTTTAACAGCCTGCATTTCTTATTCTGTGGTTTGTTTTTGTTGAAAGAAATTAATTGCTTTGTCTCCAATCCTGCAGCTTATTAAAGCCTCCCTAAGATTGGTATTTCTGCTATGTTGAACGACCTGCAGATCTAGAAAAACATGGTGCTGTCATGAAATGTTGCAGTGAGCAACGCCAGATGCTCCCTGAGGAAACAAAGATGATTATCAGATGTTAGAGGTTGCATCATGGTTTGCGTGTACCTGTTTTCTACGTCTGTAATCTTTTGAGACCTGCTTGAGCAGCTTCCAAGTTGTACCGTCAGCTGATTTACTTACAGTAATTGACCTTGAAGCAGCACAAAGAAAACAATATACAAAAACAAGAAGTGTTGGCCTGCTAGGTGCAACACACAGTACAAGCAGGTTTAAAAGAAGAAACAGAGTAAAATTAGACACAAATAAGATTTTTAAATGACATAAATGCAGCACTCAGTGGAGACACTAAATCTCTCGTTGTGAATGCTTAATTAACACGTGTCCAATAAAGTTTTAGTGACTTATGAAACCGATCCAAGGCTTTAAAGACTTTGAAGTGAAAATCAAAAAGGTTTGATCTCTCCATGCTTAAAAGCATCATAGTCATATTGTTTTTTATTAGTCTGCCAGAGAGGCCGTAAAACAGTCTGATTGAGGGTTTGTAAACATGTGACAGTGTGCCTGATAGAAAACACCTGAATGTTGCTAAATGTTATTCAGAATGTAAATATGTGAAATAAATATGCTTTTAAATAAAGAATCAGCATATTTGTCTAAGAAAGGTTATTTTTTCAAATGCTTTGATAACTGATGATCAACTTGGATTTCCGAAGGCTTAAGAAAATTATTGCGTTGTTCTTCAAGACTTCTGTAATATTCTCTGACCTGCTGGATAAACCTCTGAACTTCATCTTTTTTATTGTCTTGTTAGAGTTGGGAGTGTGTTTGTGTGCAGCTGTTTTGAACAATAACCCGCCTGGGTTTATATCTGGGTGCTGCTTTCCTGACCTCAGCTCCAGCATTTCAATATTCTAATGTTATATCTCCTTCATCATTAGTTCATTGATACTGGAAAATCCACAGACCATCACCAGATTGTCCCTGGATTGTTGGGAGGCATGTTTGATGTTTTGATCAAACGCTTGATTCATTGCAGTGCTCTTAGACAAATCTGGGAGCAAACCAACTCCCTCTAATTAGAAACAATCAACAAAGATGGATTGTAACAGGATGCAGGGAAGTGGAACATCTAGAGAACAGATGGAAACAATCAAATCTTCACCCTCATACTTTCTTCAGAATTTTAAATCTGTTCTTGATAGTTTTCTCAGACCCCGCTGCAATTGTTTGATTAAGCTTTGCACTGGTGGCAAATGATAATGAAACTCATAGGGCCTTCTTGAAGGCTCATGTTACCCTGAGCTATCTCTATAGTTTTGCTGCTATAGGCTTACTCTGCTGGAGGACATAGGGACCCCTTATTCATCATTCTGTTAGATCAATCTCTAACGCTCTCTTTGCTTTTTCTCATAGTAGCTTCACCTGTTTGGCTGTGACTCCATCCTGGAGAGAAATATCAGCTGTGCTGCTGCCATCAACGCCTTTGTTTATAGATGTTTGAGATCGGCCTGTTTTTCAGTGTGGTCCTGTATCTCTGACTGGCTAGAATGTGCTCTCTTCATCCTCTGACATGGGAATTGGCTCGGTGCTTGTCTGCCTGGCTGTGTGTTTCCTGGACGGGGCCGCCTTTTACAGCTGCCTTTTGTATCTCTGCTTCTGTCTCCTTGAACCCCAGTCGGCCTCGGCAGATGGCCGCTCACACTGAGCCTGGTTCTGCTTGAGGTTTCTTCCTGTTTAAAGGGAGTTTTTCCTCTCCACTGTCGCTACAAGCATGTTTAGTGTGAGGGATTGCCTTCAAGTCAATGAGTTGATGCAATCAACTGGTTTTCTTTAGAATAAATTTGACTGTATGATCTAATTAAATTGTAAATAGCCTTAATATGACATGTTGTGAAATGGCGCTACATAAATAAACTGAATTCAACATCCTGAAGTCTTCTTACTGTGGGATATTATGTTTGCAAGTGTTTTTAAGTATAAAAGCTACACTACATTTTTAAGGGATGTGTTCCTGTTCAGACTGACATGAAATTACTTGTGTAGCTTTTGAACCCAGAGAGATAATCCATTGACATTTTTATCTGCAAAAAATATAAATAATATTAAATATTTTTGTGATGCACAGATGAGACTTCTGAGGTTACTGAAACTACAGTAGACTCAGGTGAAGGAATTGATAATTGTCTACTTGACAGATCAGTTTGTGAGTCTAAAGTACACCTGTCCAGGTAATCAGCAGCAATGGAGAACCATGGGGGGGACGGTACTCTCACCTTTCCTTAACTCTGTACACCTCTGACTACCAGTACCAGAGAGTCCCGTCATCTGCAGAAACACTGGGATAACTGCAATCATTGGGTGCATCAAAGATGGAGCAAAAGCTGAGTACACAGAGCTGGTGATACGCGTTGAACCGGTGTGGAAACAATCAGCTGATAGCATGGAGATAATTGTAGATTTCAGAAGAAACAAGAACAAGATGAATCCTACTAACATGGGAGAAGAAGTGAAGGTGGTTGAGGAGTATAAATACCTTGGTGTTCACCTGGACAAAAAAACTAGACTGGAGACAACAATGAAGCGTCTGCAAGAAGGACCTATTGGACTTCCTAAGAAAGCTTAGGTTCTTCAGTGTTTGCAGGATCTAAATGTCTGCTTCAAACTAGAAATCTCTATGTGTTTGAGCTTAAACACATGTACCCCTAAAAGTGACCATTAACCTGAGAAGATGTGAGAGGATTCAGTAATTTAATCTGCACCGCAGATTCTGGGTCAGTCTGGTTAAAATTAGGGGCCAATTTAGACAGGAAGTAGATCTGACCTGTAGATCTACTTTACTCTAGAAATATTACAACTACACATTTTTGTTCCAGTTGTCAGGAGTCATTTTGTTTTATCCAATTCATTTAGTCCTTCCACGAGGACTGAATATTTACGAATATGAAATTAGCTGATCTTTTATGTAGAACTGAGAAATTAACCTTTGTTCTAATCTTAATAAAGCTTCATAGAAAATAACAAAAATGCAAATTGTACTAAATTCAGATAATGATCTTAACAGGCTAAATAAATAAAAAGGGCCTAAATGTAAAAAAAACACTTTTAAATATTTCTGTCGTTGGGTCTTCTACTGCCCTCTGGTGTTGATGTTGTGCATTACAAGTGAGCTGAGAAATGTGAAAGAAACCACATCTTTTCTGATTTTCATTTCTTTTTTATGGAAATATGTTACAGTTATATTACAGTTATTTAAATGCCCAGAGGGAGAAACAAACAAGAACAGTTCGGAGACAGCAAAAACGAACACTAAGGAAGGCAACTGCAACTTAACCAAGAAAGAAACGGGGAAAGTGGTCGGGTAAAACGAGACGCCCGCTGTGGGATTGGCGTTAAGAGGGAGAATAAATACTGCAGATCTCGTTAATGCGAGAAAAACAGAAGGACGAACAGAGGAGAAGCATTCTCAGAGGTCGTTCTCCTCTTCTCTACTATTTCTGTGGTACTTTAGCAGCATCTGGACCCAAACTTGTGGCAAACATCTGCAATCAACCAGAGGTTTTTAAACGCATAAAAGAGCAGATGAGCAACGCGGTGGGTGAGTTTCTTCAGCTGTGTGACCAGTGTGAGAAAGTGCTTCATGTTCACAAACACACAAATGACGACATTTAAAAAACAGCAAACCAGGGATTTTTTTTTGTTTTTCCTCCATACTTAAAATTCACAATTTTACTACTTAAATACATGTTTCTGTAAGTATACAACATATCAGAGTAATATTTAGTGGCTTAAGTGGCTCACATAGTATAAACATTCAACAGGCATATTAAACCTTGGCTGGTGGTGTTAAAATTCACATCCTGGCTCTACAGCTAAGCAGGTAAGAAACTATTATTGTAGTTGAGCTTTGAATGCTTTATGATTGGAGGTTCCCATCTGCCCTTTAGCACTGTAAAACATCCTGGTTGAATGCAGATCTGCTTCTGATTGGTAGAAAAAATGCTGAATTGATGCATCTGGGTGTAAATATTTTGATTTTCCCACCAGTCTGATGATGTCGACTGTCTCCAAACCAGGTGCCCTCACACTCACACACCTCCTGACTCACCTACACATCTTCATGCTCTACACAAAACCCGACGTAGAGAAGAAAACAGAAAGGAAACTAATCTGGCTGAAATGAAATCTCTGCTCATAAAGTAACTCTAGGTCTCTCTCCTTTCTTCTTCTCCTCTCGGGATGAAAGACCACATGCTGGGCGCGGTCAGACCGCCCGGTACTGTAGCTGCCTTTTTCTGGCTCCGCTGCTGCAGGTCGACCTGGGAATGTAGGAAGGTGGGGGAGGGGGGAGGAGACCTCAACAGTCAAACCGCATTTCCAGTGAATCCTCGAAGGCCCGGTTGTCGTGGCCGGCCCCCGACAGGAAGGCGGCGGAGACGGGCGCGCCGGTCGCCGTGGTGACGTTGAGGAGGGTGCCGCCCGGGGAGCCGCCGGCTGGGCTTCGGAGGGCCGCGGCGGCGATACTGGTGAGGTTGATGCCCAGCGTGAGCCGGGTTTGCTCCAGGGCCTTCTCCGGCACAGCGAAGGCCTCCAGCTTCTTCTCCCCGTTGGCCATGTAGGAGTTCTGGCAGCCGCGGCAGATGCAATCCAGACACGCCTGGAAGCAGAGAGAACCCGCTGATAGATCCATGGCAGCTACGTAAAGAATGGCACAGGCGGCGGATTTTTGTGTCTTTGTGCGTCGCTCAAATCATTCCCCATTAAAACTGGATGTACCTACTGTGTAAACGTTTGGTGATGATATATTGGACATTGTAACATCAAGCCAATTTATCTCATGTTGCTTTTGTGTCTCAAACTAAACATCTAAACCTGCAGAGAAAAACCGCTCAGGTCTATAAATGTAGCTGACCCCTGACCCTAAGCTGGTGATGGGTCAATGAGGCATCTTGAAGCGTTTGGACACATTGCTGAATACTGACACCTGCTGGACCATTAAAGACACTACAGGCATTGGACAGACTAAACTGAATTAATTTGATGACCTAGTACGATAATATTATTTAAGTTATTCTAGGTTATATTCTATTATTTCAGATTTATATTTAAATTGAAAATATCTTGATATTTTTAGATGCAGCCAATAAATAATGTAAACATGTGAAATGTGAATGAGGGTGCTTGTGGACTAGGATTATAAGTTATATTTTTAAAACAATAAGTACAGCAAAAACAGTAAATAAACTAAGAGTCAATTTGAAATTAACTTTAATTCAGATAATTTCAATAAAAACGCAACGGCTGATACGTTCCTATTCCTTTAAGGCTCCAAAATCCTTGAAAATTTTAACCATAAACTGCACATGCATCATTTGACAGATATATTTTTAAAAAACTGTTCAATGTGTCATTCAATTAGAAACAACTCCTGTATCTGTCACATGACTTTCTTGAAACGACACACGCACCGATACAGTGTTTTGCTTTCTTGGAAGAAAGCAAAACACTGTCTTGAACGCATCACCGACACATCGGTGTTACTGGACCCATCATTACTCTAAAGGCCAATTTATGCTTCTGACACATAGCCTCTTCAACCATCAAATCTGTCTCTGTGGGCGCGCAGACCTCAAGCGGAACTGCGCGAACAAAAATGCCAAAATGCCTTTCCAGCTGTCTGTGTGGTCGTCCTTCTCGGTTCGGTGCCGGGGCGCGCCATTTTTAAAAACAGAGGAACAACTACTATGGACAACTACGATGAAAGGTTAATAAAGGAGGTTCGGAAGTACAACCACTTGTATGATGCCTCAGACAAATTACATAAAGATGCCAAGGTCTCTGCCAAAGCGAAGTTCTTGTGACCATCCGCCGAAGTTCACGCAAGTTCTCGAATAGTCTCCCCCTAGCGCTTTGGTGGGTAACTGCTCTGCCTCCTTAGAAATTCCAGACCGACGGTTCAGAAGTGTACCAGCAAAACTGGTTCACGACCAGACCCAATATGATATGTACCGTTGCAGAAGTCTAATCTGCCCTTAGGTCATCCTGATTATGTTTTCCTTGTAGTCTTCAAACCACCTCTGACCAGCTGCTGAGTCCCTCCTAAAGAAGTGAAACTCCACAGCATGATACTGCTGCTGCTATGCTCGACAAAGGATTGATGTGTTCAGGATGTCCAAAGTGTAGAAGATGGTTTTAGAAAGTCACCCTGCTTTAAACCTCTCTAATCTATCTGCACCATGATGATTAATATTATGAATAAAGCATCAAGGACAAATAGATCTATAGTGAAATTAAATAACAGACGTTGCCTGTAGTGCACTTTATTTAAGCCCTGATGAGACCAAACATGACTCTGTGTCTGATCCGACAGAAAATCGTGTCGTAAAAGCTTCTGATGTTTAGTACTCACTGAGAGTAAATAGGGATAAACAAAGCAACGAATCCCAACACGTTATTCAGCAAGGGGGCTAACGTAGCTCCAACGGAGAAAGACCCGATTCTATTTTTATCAGACTACGGAGAAATTCAGGAGCATTTTCATGGGTCTAACAGGAAAAGAGACACATTCACAAAGTAAAACACATCTGATTTGAGGGATAATGCTAAATCTTTCAATCGCAAAGGAAGGTTTCCCGGGTTTGGAATCGCAAGCATAAACAATCAGTTAAAACATTTTAATAAGCAGAATATTTTACTTATAGGAGTTCAGAAAATTGATAAAGTCAAATAATTATCCTTTTTGAGCATTAAAAAAGTTCAGTGCAGGACATGCAACATGTTTATCACTCTCCCCTCTTAAAGAAAAAAAAACTTTAGTAAACTTAGATCTTTGAGAATCACCTGGTCATGAAGCAGGGCTTTGCTTTGTAGCTGCGTAGGCTTATTTTTGTTGTATCTTTGTTTAGTTATTTTAATGTTAAATTTCCTAATCCAACCCAATTGAATGTGGGACATTATTTTAATTTCTGGGAAAGAAGTGAAAGAAAATCTGCACAGATCGGTGCACAGAGTCTCTCTACACACACTGCAGTCAGCGTGACATGAAGAAAAAATCATAAAGGTTCAAATACAGTTTGATTTTTGATATTAAATTAAAAAAAATATCCTGGTTTGTGATGGTCTATAATATGAAATACCAAAACATTCTGATGTTTGTAGCTGCCCCCAATTTTGAAAAAGTTGCTTTTTGTCCTTTTTATTTTCTCTCATGCTCGTTTATGTCTTCTTTAACCAAATCGCATTGGATAAATTGAAGAAACAAACGACAGAATGTACTTTAAAGGGGTTATAGAATGATTCTACAGAGTATTTGGTGCTGGCCCTTAAGGTCTCTGAATAGGTTGTGTAACATTGGTTGGGCTGAAATGGCATATTTGCTGTTCTATGAGCCCTAATGAAAGCCTGGTTTTCTTCCTTTTATGGTATGATCATGAATATTTAGATGAGCTGTGCTCTGATTGGTTGGTTCACAACGAGCAAAGCTGCTGAGCAAAGACTCATCATAGCAACAAGCACTCACTCACTGATACATCAAATTGTTGATATGGTAGGGTGACCAGACGTCCTCTTTTTCCCGTACATGTCCTACTTTTCATGCTTTTAACAGTTCAAATGTCCGGGGGGAGTTTCCAAGTCGTCCGGGATTTTGGTAGACTACAGTGCAGCAGAACCGAGCCGTGAGCTCCGGGGCAGGGAGCCAGCGGGGAACGGGGCGACTGAACCCAATCCCATGATGGCAGGTGGGGGGAAGCAAGGTTCGCCGTTGTCCAGGCTACCGTCACTGGGTCGGGTTCACACCAGCCCCGGAGCTGATGGCTTGTTTCAATTGCCCGGTCCGGTCCAGTCAGCAACCCAGCATGGCTCATTTTCAATAGAGAAACTTTCTGCTTTGTAATTCTTGTAGAAGTGGCTAAACAGCTAAACTGCCGTCTTACACCTACCTCTATTCATGTTCTTGGCCCAGTGAACCAGTGGGCTGGTCTGTATGTCTTTTGGGGCGTGACAAAAGTACAGGCCAGAACCAAATAAGGCAACATCCCTGAGTTTACGTCAACTTGGGGCTTCGTTTGGTTTCGCCCGTGTTATGGTGGAAGTTTAGAATTGCAGAGATAGGAGATGTCAATGGGGTTTGAACTTCTCTGGACGTCCATTTCACCCACTGAACTATAGTCATTCATCTATGACAATGGAAACTCGGTTTTATATTCTATGACCCCTTCAAAAGTCTTTTTGTTGAGTAGTTCCATATAAACTGCCTTATTACCAAGTTCTGGTGCTGAAATTTTTCATTCCTGTCAACATGCAATTCTTTCTTAAAAATTCCAGATGTTAAAAACTTTATTTATAAAGTACAAGTATAAAAGTAGGATGAGAAATACAATTCTGCAGGGTAATAAACCTGAGTTTCAGTTTTTCTCTCACCTTGCGGTTAGAGTAGCAGGGACAACGCTGCCCCCTGCAGGTCAACACTGAGGGATTCTGCGTCGCTCGGCCACATTTACAGCCCTTCTTCTCTACAGGCTTCTTGTACAGCGGCTTTGAGGGGCTCGGTGGATGAGAGAGGGGGTGCACGTGGGGGTGTGGGGGCACTCTGTCACGGGGTTGTGCGCGAGGTTTTGGGGCCCCTTGCCGGACCTTTGTGTAAGGTTTCTTGTTGGCCCCGTGGTGCTCCATAGTCTTTTTAAGAGCCTTGTTGGGGAGCAACACGCTCTTGCCCACCTTCGGGGGGCCGCCGTTGGGGACAGGTAAGAGGTGGGGGTGTGGCGTGGCAGCAGAGAACTTCGGCTCGTGTTTGGTGGTGGCACCAGCGTTAACGGGATGGTTGAGGCCGCCGAATGTGGGCCCTCGTAAAAGGCTGGTAATGTTAAGGGGCTGCACCTTCTCGCTGTCGCTTTCTGAGCGGGAGCGTTTACGAGGGCAGCGTGGGGGAACATGGGGGGGCACTACAGGGGGCTGAGGGGGGGGCAGCAGGTGGGGATGGAGCAGCCGGGGGCTGTTCTCCAGGATGAGGCAGGACGGGTCGAGGCGATGCGGCCCGTTCAGGCTGGGCTGAGGTACTAATGGGTGGAAGTCTGGGTGAGGCTCAGCTGTGGCGGCAGGATCCGCGTCCGTCTCCAGAGTCCTGAGCACATCCTCTACACTTAACATCAGTTGCCCCCCGCTGTGTTTCAGGTCCTCCCCTAGAGGGCTGATGTCACAAAGCCCCGCCTCCCCGCTGGCCGTCATGCTCACACACACCGGTATGTCCTCTGAGAAGCTCTCTTGCTTTGCCACATCCCCGCCCGTTTCTGCGGTGATGGGCTGCAGCGAGTCTGAACCGATCAGTCCGTTACAGTCATGAAGTCCGTTCACCGTCGCCGGGCTCCGCTCCTCGTCTTTAACCTCTGTGGAGGGCGGAGCCTCATCAGGCTGAGCCACCTCTGAGGTGGAAGCGGTCTGCGACGGCGAGGCCGAATCTGAAACATCCTCCGACTCCAGCTCGCTCTCCGCCAACGTTAAGCCTTCCTCCAGGATGGCCTGGAGGTCCGGGGAGTCGCTGGCAGCGCTGGCGAGGTGTGGAGCGAGCGGCGACTGGGTGATGTAGAGGCAGAGCTTCCTGTAACAGTGGACGAGCAAAGAGAGCTGCCGGTTTTCCTCGAAGCGGGTGTAGTCCTTACACCAACTGCAGGACGGCTTCAGCTGCATCCTCTGACCCTTACAGCCACGGCAGACGTAATGCTGACATGACGAGTTGGTGGGAGCGATGGGGTCCTGCAGCAGGTTACCTGAGAAGAAGCCAGGGAGCAAGCCTCTTGGTTAAATTTGCCCTTTGATGAAATAAACATTCAAAGATGCTCAGAATTTAGGATATATTGTATGTGATACAACTTAAGTCCAACACTCAAGACTTTAAGAAGGTACAATTAAAACTCACTGGATTTTCTGACAAGAACAACTAAGTAAGAGGAAAATTACATTTTTTTGTTGACTACAAATCAGTAAAGTTTGGCCAGAATTTTTGTTTAGCTCCAACCATCAAATTAAACCCAGTGAAACTGATTCCTTCAATCTATGGGATGGAATCACTACAGTCTGTCCTACACCTGCAGGCCACGAAGAGACACAATTAACCAGAGAAGCAACCAAGAAGCTCATTGTTACTCTAGAGGAGCTGCAGGGATGCTTAGCTCAGGTGAAACAGTCATCAAGACAACTAGTAATGATCACCATGAATCTTTTCTTTATGGAAGAAAGCTTGAAAAGGTCTAGTAGGGAACAAAGAAATATGTGGAAAGAGGTGAAGACTGACCCACCTGCAAATACTGGTAAAAAAAAAAAAAAGCAGTTTTTAGAGCAGCTCTGCAATGAACCACATTAGATTAAGGCAGATTTATTTGTTAGAATGGCCTAGTTAAAGTCCAGACCTATATCCTATGGAACATCTTTAAGGTAAAGCCAATTGTCTTCATACTTTAGCGAATCTCACTAAGCTTTAACTCTTTTTATAAATTTCAATTCAAGGTATAGTGGAGGATCTTCTTTTTCCAGGTGGATCATCTAAATAAGTGGTCCTCCTAATTGTCAATCATTCTGGTGATGTTTACGTAAAGGCCGTCCTAAGTGCTCGTCCCCAGTTAGTTAGTTAGTTAATCTTTTTTCTGTGCATGCAGATTTTCAGGTGTATATATGTGGTGAGCTACGGTTTCACTCGCTGAAGCTCACCTTTCTCACCGCAGTTCTTAGAAATTCACAAGTCACAAGAAAAAAAGTGTCTACCAAGTGTATGCAAAGAAAAGAAAGGCCTCAGAAGAGGCAGATATATCCCTAAATGCTCTGCGCTGAGAGTTCTCCTCACAAAGCATTATGGGTATACTATAAAGTCCACTATATAGTCTCCGCTGTATATAGTGATTAAGGGATTTAGGGGTTAGGATGGATGTTCGGACACAGTGAGCTTGTATGAGCTATGAGAACAGCAACTTTTAAACAGAGCGTGCACAAGGAGAACTGGGCTGGTGCACGCTCTCACACGCATTTAATAGGCGTTCCCTCTCTGGAGGCAGTACAGGGTTGTGCATGTACATTTTTTTAAGCCCACAATTCCTTTAATACAGGGCAAAACCTCAGCCTCTGGTTGTGAAAAGCTGGTAGATCTGCATCCAAAGAGGCCTGCAGCTGTGACTTCAAATTAACATGGTTCAGTTGATACACAGAAACTGAATAAACCAGACTTGTCAGATCTCTTTCTTTGAAAGTTGTTTTTAGAAATCATGCCACTTTCTTCTAATTTCATAATTCTCCAATTCCGTATGTCAATGCTGTACATAAAACCCGAATCAAATAGGATTGAATTTAAAGTAACAATGTGACAAAAAAAAGAGAGGAAAAAAAAAGGAATTGGAGGAATTCTTTGGAAGATGCTTTTTAAATGACATGTGACAGGAAATATGAAAACTCCTACTGATGAGATGATGACTTGTTTAACCTCCCACTCTTTATTGGTCTGCATTTATAAACCTGAGAGATGCTTGGCAGGCTGCCGGACTGAGCGACAGCTGCTCTTTGAGAGGAGCTTCCTTAGCAACGCTGGCTTTTAGAGCCTGCAGCTGCAGATGGGAGAAAGGAAGAAGGTCCATTCATAAGAAACAACCAAGCATAGACTCTGTGAATCCCGCCTCTTAACGGCACGTCTATATTTAACATACAGCATAGTCTGCTTTAACACGCATGCATTATTTACAAAGCAGAGATGGAGGCTATCTGTTAGTGCTGTGGAGCTGGTCTTCTATAGTGCAGTGGAAACAAGTCTATCTTGCCTTATTTATGTTTTCTTTCAGGTTTTCTTGTGATTAATGAAAGCGGTCAGATATTGCATGTCTCCTTTATAAAATACCTGTATAAAAATATGAATACACCAAAGAGTATTTGTACTAAAACGCTGTATCTGGATCCAATATTTAGCATGGTGTGAATACCAAAGACAAATGGTGTTAATTTAAATTTCTGATGTATTTGCACATGAAAGAAAAAATAAAACACCTCAGACAACCTTAAAGCATTGTTAAATTGTGTTACATTTTGGTTGTTTATTTTTGCATTATTCGCACATCTATCTAATACTAGCATCCATGATTCTGTTGAAAGCTCACACCATGTTTAGATTAAAATAGGTCAGCTCTTTATGATAATAAAAAGATTTTGTCTTTAGTTATCTCATTTTTCTCCATGGTTTAAAAAATGGTAGACGATCAAATATGATAATTTACAAACGTATATATTTTACTACTATACTTAACTAATATTATTAATTAATAATCAGACTATTGTGGCGATCCTAGAAGTAGAATTTGAATAAGATAAAAGTGACTTCTGAGTCATATACTTGTCCTGCACACCATGTCTGCCTCTACACACTGATACAAAGATTAGCACTAATTTCAAATATCCATCAATAGCTGAGTAAACAGACATAATTTCCCCCTTTATTAGGATTAAAATATGCAAGTTAAATATGTATGTCACATTAATTATAAAGCATAAGTACGGAAGAGGATTAGGGCCACTGAAAAAATACAAATGTTAACTTATTTTTTAAATTTTATTTCAGTATAATACCAGAAAAAAAAGTCAGAATTCTGACTGAATTCTGACAGCTAACAAACATGTTAGCATCAAGCCATAGCCATGTCTGTTCTAAAGACTAAACTAGCTCTCTTATTTTAATCACCTTCTGCCCTTCCATTAATTAAATAGCATCTTTGTGTTAAAAACCATCAAATAAAAAGTCGCCTAATACTGTAATTTTCCACCAATATATTACTGGCCTAAAAACTCACATATTTGTCAGTGAAGCTGAGTGCTCCAACATTTCATCCTTCATGGTGCCCATCTACATTAAAATCCACAATTCTGAGATTAAAGTCAGAATTCTGACTTTTTTCTCATATTATACTGAAATAAAATTTAAAAATGTACTTTTTCTTATATTTTCAGTGACCCTTATCCTCTACTATACATAAGAACATCTGGTACCAGCATAGAAATAAAAGGAAAGCAGTTAATAATAACATTTATACTCATTATTAGTTTGCTCAGTTTGGATTTTGGTAACATGTGAGTAAATAAGCATAAATTGAATTTAATGAGTTACACAAACAAAATTATGTAAGATTTTAGACAAAAAGCATGACTTAATCAATAAACTCATATTAAATTAGAATATATATTGTAATGTTAGTTATCTATTAATAATAGGTAGAGAAATTCGTATCCTATCAAATGTTCTTAGATATTTAGATTTAATATTTAAATGGTACCACTTTAAATACAAGATATGAAGTAAAAACTGTCCCTGTCTTACAGAACATGCAACGTAAACATGAACAGAATCTGACAGAGCCTCACACAGACGGGGGTGTGTCATGATGCTTTCAAGTCACTTCGGAATTTATAGCTTTAAAAACTTGAACGCTAGACAAAGGGGGAGGGGAGGGATATTACTTTTCTTTTGTTGTTGTTTACTTGTGTAAAGAAAACAACTTCGATCATAAGGATGGAAAATAAATATTTAAATGTGTATCTATTTAAGGGAAATAATTATACAAGGTCTTACATGCGTAAGTATATGCGAAGTTACGTAACATGACAAATATAAAAATATCAAATACAATATATTATTCATCAGCTTAAAGTTTATGTGTTGTAGAATCCATCTTCATAGCATTTGGTTGGAAGAAAATGTAATTTTTCTACAGAAATATCTACTTTTCCCCACTGTACTTGAATGCAGCATCATTTTAAAGGCTGTCGCCGATACTGAGGAGATCCTCGTTCCCCATAAAGAGCAGCGCTGTTCCGCGTGAATAAAGCGGGCCTGTTGATGACTAACTTACCACAGACCAGGCAGGACAGGGACTGGCGGAAGAAGGGCAGCACCTTACAGAGCTCCGCCAGCTCCCGGGGATCTCTGGGGTCGCACTGCAGCACCGAGCGGCTCGCAGAGACGTAGAGAGCGGTGGCATTCACTGGGTTCATCTCAGCTGGCAGGCTCGCTCCGTTAAAGCGGAACAGTACGTTAAAACACCAGATAATTTACCCGTTCAACTCCCGCTTTCTGGGAGGTACAAATATTTGTCAGGGGAGTCTGGTGGCTTAGGAGAGAGCATAGATGGAGGCAGGACCCTCGGTCACTTCCCTGTCGGTAAATCCCACACATATGAGAGCCTGAGAGCAGGGAAATCCAAGTTAAACATCCCATCCATCCAGCCCAGAAATAGGAGCAAGAGCTTCGGACATAATTTTACTTTTCCCCCCGGTTTAGTTGGATCCAGTGATGGGTGAAATATTAAATATGAAGCCCACAGGTGGAGCCCTTTTCCTCCAGCTTTAAACGCTGCTTTCAGCCGGTTGCCTCGCAGAAGCTCTGAAATTCACATGACAAACTGCTCCTGTTTGCGATGTTCTCCTTCACATAGATCCATCATCCACATGCAGGTTCCTCCCGGCTTGTCCCACAGCTTGTAGCGCATGATGCATCGATTAAAACCTCCAGTTGGGATGCAGCCCCGGTAGTTATTTATGGTTCTGTTATTGTTCGCAGAGATTCATGGCGGCTCGAAAACAAAACAGGCCGCCCCGGGCTTTAAATGGTCCTTTTGAGGGGAGAAACGCCGGCAACGTCCGCGCAGCAAGAGGGTAGATATCCGGGATAAAAATAAGACTGGTAGAAATAATTAAAAAAAGCTCCAATGGGTTGGTCGCGTCAAAGGAAAAGAAGCTAACGGAAGCACCGGGCTCTCCTGATAAGGCAAGCCGCTCGAGCTGCACCAGGAAGCCGGCTACTGGAGCAGGCCGCGTCTCCGTTCCCGGGATTAAAAAGAGTCGTTTAGTCTAACTGAAAACGTAACAAATAAACGAAACATTCAACTCCTCTCGCGATTTTTACCAGACCGTGGGAGCGTCAGAAAACACAATATTAAATTATTTTTCTCCTAAGTGTTCGTTGCTATCATTAGCCGCTTCTCCACATGAAAACAAGGGGGCGCTATAGTGTACATCTCGCGAGAATACACGCGAGGTGGTAAATGTAGATTCAAAAAACTTTTGTTATAGATTTTATCTAGAAAGAAGTAGTAAGTAGGCATGTTTTGTATTCAACACTTGTAAATAAAGTTGAAATATATATATATATATATATATATATATATATATATATATATATATATATATATATATATATATATATATATATATATATATATATATATATATAACTTATTAAGGCTGCACTTTAAAAAATGAAATAGTCTAGAGAGCTGTAATTAATGAAATTTATTTTTGTTTAAACTTGTGTCAACAAAATGACAAACTAAAATCTAAGTCTAAGTCTTAAACCCCATTCTTTGAGAAAACAACCTTACATATTTGAGAATAAGTAATTAAGCTATTGATTTATGGGATGTCTCAAAAGTAAAGTATATTTGCAAGAGGATGGGTCCACACAATGAAAGCCAAATAAAAATACGAAAAACTAAGGTAGAGCGTGAGCTGTGTAGCAATCAATTAAGAATTGTCTGGACAGACATAATGGATCATATAACCAAAAATGTCCCATATATTATGCTTGAATTTACTTAACACTATGATTTACTTGGGATTTGATGTGACCAAAACCTTGTGCAAAGAAGTTGCAAATTGAATATGGCTGTAGAATAAGCCAAACTGCCAGGGAAAACTTTTGAAAAATGTTTATATTTTAAATTATGCAAATCATCATGTGCTAATGAGCCTAATAATGGCAATTCTGGGAAGATATGCAGTTTCTGCAAACTTTCACAAAGATGTCTCTGGGGCATTTATGATAAAATTAATAAAATGCACTGACACACTGTCACAACACAGGACACCACAGAGTCATAACAAATCACACAGTGATCAGTTAACCTAATTTAAATATATTTGAACAGTTTGAGAAAATCCGAGTTCCTAGAGAAAATCCATACATACACGGGAAAGAACATGCAAACCCCATTCTATAAGTCTGCAGGAGAAATACTTGAACACTGTACTACAGGTGCTGGTCATAAAATTAGAATATCATGAAAAAGTAGATTGATTTCAGTAATTCCATTTAAAAAGTGAAACTTGTATATTATATTCATACATTACATACAAACTCATATATTTCAGATGTTTATTTTGTTTAATTTTGATGATTACAAATGACAACAAATGAAAATCTCAAATTCATCATATCAGAAAATTAGAATATTACTGAAGACCAATAAAAACAAAGGATTTATAGAAATGTTGGCCAACTGAAAAGTATGAACATGAAAAGTATGAGCATGTACAGCACTCAGTATTTAGTTGGGCCTCCTTTGGCCTGTATTACTGCAGCAATGCGGCGTGGCATGGAGTCGATCAGTCTGTGGCACTGCTCAGGTGTTATGATAGCCCAGGTTGCTCTAATAGTGGCTTTTAGCTCTTCTGAATTGTTGGGTCTGGTGTATTGCATCTTCTTCTTCACAATACCCCATAGATTTTCTATGGGGTTAAGGTCAGGAGAGTTTGCTGGCCAATTAAGAACAGGGATACCATGGTCCTTCAACCAGGTACTGGTAGCTTTGGCACTGTGTGCAGGTGCCAAGTCCTGTTGGAAAATGAAATCTGCATCTCCAAAAAGTTGGTCAGCTGCAGGAAGCATGAAGTGCTCTAAAACTTCCTGGTATGTGGCTGCGTTGACCCTGGACCTCAGCAAACACAATGGACCAACACCAGCAGATGACATGGCACCCCAAACCATCACTGACTGTGGAAACTTTACACTGGACTTCAAGCAACGTGGATGAAGTGCCTCTCTTCTTTTCCTCCAGACTCTGGGACCTTGATTTCCAAAGGAAATGCAAAATTTACTTTCATCAGAGAACATGACTTTGGACCACTCACCAGCAGTCCAGTCCTGTTTCTCTTTAGCCCAGGCAAGACGCTTCTGACGCTGTCTGTGGTTCAAGAGTGGCTTGACACAAGGAATGCGACAGCAGAAACCCATGTCTTTCATACGTCTGTGTGTGGTGGTTCTTGAAGCACTCACTCCAGCTGCAGTCCACTCTTTGTGAATCTCCCCCACATTTTTGAAGGGGTTTTGTTTCACAATCCTCTCCAGGGTGCGGTTATCTCTCTTGCTTGTACACTTTTTTCGACCACATCTTTTCCTTCCCTTCGCCTCTCTATTAATGTGCTTGGACACTGAGCTCTGTGAACAGCCAGCCTCTTTAGCGATGACCTTTTGTGTCTTGCCCTCCTTGTGCAAGGTGTCGATGGTCGTCTTTTGGACAACTGTCAAGTCAGCAGTCTTCCCCATGATTGTGTAGCCTATAGAACTAGACTGAAAGACCATTTAAAGGCTTTTGCAGGTGGTTTGAGTTAATTAGCTGAATAGAGTGTGGCACCAGGGGCCATCAATTTTGAACCTTTTCACAATATTCTAATTTTCTGATATGATGAATTTGAGATTTTCATTTGTTGTCATTTGTAATCATCAAAATTAAACAAAATAAACATCTGAAATATATGAGTTTGTATGTAATGTATGAATATAATATACAAGTTTCACTTTTTAAATGGAATTACTGAAATCAATCTACTTTTTCATGATATTCTAATTTTATGACCAGCACCTGTATACATTTTTATAATCGATAGAAAAAAAAAATACAAATAAAATTTTTTTTATATGCGTTGTTAATGCAAAACTCATATAAGTGCTAAACTCAGAGGTGAATCTACATGGTATAAATTCTTTTTTTACTATAACTAATTAGCTTTACTCAGTGTGGTTATTTCAGTATCTATTTTTCTGATGATTTTTTAAGTTTACTCCTTATATTTGAACACTGTTATCTGTACTTCATTCATTAAATTCTAATTTTCTCAGAAGTGGCTCCTTACTTCTGTACATGTTGACAATGACATGATAAGAAAATCTGTTTGGTTTGGGTCCAGTTAATTTGCAGAATAACTGATTGCACCATGGATGAAGACAGGGAGATGAGAAAATTGTAGATTCTGAGACTCAATACATTCTCCATCCATTGACTCTTTCTTAGATTTTATATTTACATCTTGATTGTTGTTATAGTTTCTATTTCAGCTCCATTTGCAACTTCTAATGCTTTGAATATCAGAGCTGTAAAAGAATTTAGCTTTTCCTGCAAAACTTCTGTTCACTATGATCTATATTATCCTGCCTGAAATTAAAATTTAGAACAAGACTGAGTCAGTAATTATTTTATGCTTTCTATACAGAGAGAGAGAATAAAATTAACTTTTCTATAAGAGTAGAGTTTTAGAAAAATATTTAATTTTTTCTAAAGGAAAGCACTCATTTTCACTGATTTAATTCAGTATGTAGAAACTATAATGTTTTACTTTGAAAGAAGTTCAATCGGTACTTTTTACCTTTTTACACAAATAAATTGTTCTATTACTGAAGTAAAGAATTTGAATGACTTTAACAACTATGAGCAAACGTCTAGTCACAGTTTTCTCAAATTCTTTTGCAATGAATAATAGTTGAGAAAGATAGAATTACTTGCTGCTGCTGTAATGCTGCTGACCTGATGGCCTCTTAGATTTCCTCATGTGAGATCATGGATGAAGGACACTTCACACGTAGTCAGGAAATGTCATAATAAGGGTGTTCCTTTTTTCTCTTTGATATTTCCCATTTGGTAAATTAAATCATTTGAGGATATTAAATTAAACTAACTAAATTGAACTATTCTCATTGATTTTTTTTTCATATTTAAAAATTGGGTATCAAAGTCTGTCTGTTAGAAAATCCACACATTGTATTCAGTTTTTCTGAGAAAGAAGAAGAGCTATTGTATTCAAGGGTTGTTTTCAAAGTGGAGGATGTGCTCCCCTGGATGGACGCCAGGGGGCGCTAGAGGTTCCTTAGGAAAATGGAGAACAAATTTGAAAACGTATACAAAAATTTATGTTAATTTAAATTATCATTAAAAAGCATATCTTTAAACATTGATATTCAGTAACTTTATTAATATATCATATTAACACGGACAGTTGTGGGATTTAAAACTAAACTTTGAGGATATCTATGTAAGGAAGGACTATCCCATCTTGGCTGACAGGTTACCTACAGGCCCTGTCTCTTTTAAATACATTCCTGCCCTCTGTCTGCTTTTTTTTTTTTTACTTTAAAGATACTCAAAAAGAAATATAGAATATGTCTACATATGATTCTGATAGGCCTAGCCCTCCCACTACACACACAAACTGTTCAGAGAGGAGAGTTCTTTGGTTCTGCTCTTATCAACAGTTTATTAAAACATTTGCTATTCAGTGAGAATATAAGACAGAGCTGAAAAACTATTTGCTAATCTAATGCTAAACATTAATTTATCCACATTCAAGAATAATTTAATAGGAATGAAATGAAGAAAACATAGGCCTACTTCTTAGGATTGTTTCCAATGAGGCCCCCCTGGCAGAATGCTCATGCTTTTTGGGGGGCCGCAGCATGTTAAAGTTTGAGAACTCCTGGTCTGTAATGTCATCAGACCACATAGAAAAATCCCCCACATCTCCTTCCTCCAGATTCTAGTTTTGAAAATATAAGCTTAAGGTTTGGTCGCAGGAAATATTCAGGCTTGTGTCAGATAACTGACTCGGCACAAAGACATAACCACCAATTGTACTCAGTCAGACATACACTGCAGACAGAGTTCACCACATTCATAATGCAAACATGCTGATAAGATCTTCATGTTGATGTTTGTGTTTCTCATGATCATTGTAAACTGAAGCTGTTGACCCCAATGGGGACTTTCCATCTTAGTGGGTAAAGGAAAAAAAAAAGCTTCTTATTTTCATACAGAGGGGCAATCAGCATTTTAAGAAAATAAGACACCTTATTGAAGTATTTTGGGTAGTATGCAACAGATATTTATTTTATCTGCAATGTCTCCTACTACTGCTGAGTTTTATCAGAATAAAATAAAAATGGAATTAAATTTCTACACACTTTTCCAATTAATTAGACTTTTCCCATCCATCCATCTTCTCACGCTTGTTCCATCACACAGAGACATACAACCTGTGACATTAAAATAATTGACAACAGCATGAAAAATGTAGGATTAAGAGGAAGTAATGAATCTTTGTTAAAATGTATCTTAATGAAATACATTAAAGCCTGCAGCAAACCATGAAAAATGCCCAGGGATTGTTCTTAATGCGGCTGGATGCTGACATACATTTCATCCATGACAATAATTCCCCTTAGAATACGTTAGAGTGTGTCAGACACTTATGACAGTTTTTTTTTTGTCTAATTTTGAAACAATGCAGACTAAAAACAGTCAACTGGTTATTTTCTGAGTTGTTACTTATGAGTCTATTTTTTCCATGTGTGACAAGATTGAGTGATTCCATATTGGCATAGCTCCACCTCTCCAGTCCCTCCTCCACATGCTGTTTGCTCTCAGCACAGTTCACATCGTCGTCTGCAAACATTGTATCCATCAGGCAAGATTGCAATGCATTACTTTCCCGCCTGCCATTATTTATACATCACCTTTGCAAACAAAAACAGACTCTGATGTTATCCTTTAAATCAGGGGTCCGCAACATTTTCAAGGCCAAGGACCCCAAAAGTGATGGCGAGATGGAGCGGAGACCCCCTAATTATATACATTGGATGAAATAGTGTTCTATCAAACTGGTCCTGTAGTCACTCTATTACAGATGGAGTCATGTAACTAAAGTAATTCCTCCCTGGGATTATTAAAGTATTTCTGATTCCTGGTTGATGGGACAGGTGTTGTGAATGAAACGGTGCCCAGCTTGAAAGAGCTCCTGTGTGTCGCTGAATGTGTGCATTGATGACTGAAAGACATCTTCTGCTTTCATTTATCTCTTTACTACAGTGTGTTGAATTCATGTTGATGTGTATTTAAAGACATTTCAATTAGTGGGAAAAAATTGCAGGAGAGAATATTTAAAAAAAGTAATCAACCAAAACTTTTCGCAACCCCCATGCAGTACCTCCGTGGACCCCCTGTTGAAGACCTCCGCTTTAAGTGTTCCTCCTCCTCTTTAAATATATGATTCCTCCACAGCTGTCTTAGTGTTCTTAGAACATCTCCAAAATCTACCTAACGAACTTTTCAGCCAAATCCAAAACTAGTCTCTCTCAAAAGTATGTACAATCAATCTATTTTTAAACTAAATGAAGATAGTACAGCATATACAAACTTACAAAATGTATAGTCTTTCTCATCTTAAATTCATCAATCAGAGAAAAAAATGGAGAGAATCATGGTAACTCTGTAATGGCTACAGAGTTTACATGGGAGACGATGTTGTTAGGACAGCTACAAAGGTTATGCAACATGTATATTTTTCTGTAAGGATGCACAGCAAATTCACAAGTGTTAAAATTCTGGTGTTAGGCTGTTTCAGAGTGAACTTTTGATGTACTAGTGTTGATTCTGGCAGAATAAACTGTCCACTGGTTATAAACCATATGAGTGTTGGTGTAAAATCACAGAGTTGACGGTATTTAACACTAATGATTGACACTTTGAACATCCGGGCACTTGGACAGGTACCAAGGTACCCCCCCCCCCCCCCCGTGAAGGAATTTGAGGGCAGACATTTTCTTTCACTCGCATGGAGCATGACAAGGAGAGACTGGTGAGTAAAATTTAACAAATTAGTCGTCGTGTCATTGCTACTTTTATTAAAATGAGTTTACGCTGACTCGTTTCTAAATTTGGAGACAGCGTAATCCTTATTGGCATTTCTAACAAGTTTTCGTAGCCGTTTTTTGTTAACTTTAAGTAGACGTGTCTGGACTTGCAGAATATTAACGTAAGCGTTTATTTCATTTCTTGTAAGAGGTTAAACTAAAAGCCTTTCTAAATTGTAGGTTTGAACAATTTAGGTTAAGTCGCCTATTCATTTTTAACTTTTTTCTAAACCGTCTCGGCAGTGTCCCGGGTGTTTAAAAAAATCGCGCGCTAATGTTTCATAAACGTTAACGTTACGTTACCGTTAATCAGGCAATAGTTCGTAATAGAGTAAACTCTTGGAGAACAGGCGGTAACTTTTATTAGTTCGTGTTTGTTGTAGTTGTGTGTTTGTTGTAGTGATGTATTTTTGTTCTGCATGCAGAACAAAAATACATCACTGTTTTAAGTCCCATACTCCATAAGTGTAGGCTTTATGAAAGTGCAGCAGAGGGGAGCCTTTGTTGGGAAAAAAATCTTTGTAATAAGCTCTTATCAGATTAGACCTGAAAATAACTTTTGGCGACGTGTAAACACCATACCCATCCTGAAAGACTATGATTTAATCCTCTTAATGTAACACATTGGTGCCACCATTATCCTGTGCTTGTCTTTTCTTGGGCGGGGCAAGTCGAGCCCGTCAGAAATTATGGTCCTTAAGATATGACAACCCTGGAGGAAAACGTCCACACGTAGACAAAATTATCAGTACCCCTCCTTTAATTAATTAAAAACCCACAATGATCACAGAAATTACCTTAATATGACAAAGGATGATAAAAAATGATTCTATGAAAATTATCAAATGAAAAGTCAAGCATTTTTTTTCAACAACTTATTAAAAAAATGATAGTACCCCTAGAAAATAGCAAGAATAACGTCACCAAAGGGACATGTTAAATCAAAGTATGTCCGCTAATTAGCATCACAGGTGTCTATAATCTAGTAATCAGTCAGTGGGGCTATATATAGGGCTACCGGTAGTCACTCTGCTGTTTGTTGATATGGTGTTTACCACACTCAACATGGACCAGAGGAAGGAGATAAAGAAGAAAGCTATAGACAGGCCTACACATCAAAGACACAGATAATAAGAATGATAAAAAAAGAGCCCAGAAAATGTTTAAAGAGATTAAAAGTAAACATTATGCTCAAGGAATTTCAGTGTTGGATCACACCATCAATCGTTGTTTGAGCCAAAGTGGACTTAATGGTAGGACGACCAAGGAGAATACAATTGTTGAAAAGGCATAATAAAAAAAGCCAAAAAGGAAATAGCCAAAGTACATCTTACACGGTGAACTACAAACTACATGTTGACAAGTCACAAAGGTTCTGAGAGGGACAGATGAGACAAAACTGGACCTTTCTGCCAAGACACCAGCTGTATGTTCACAAATGGAAAAATGACACATATCAAGATACTGTACTGTGAAACCTGGAGGAGGCTCTGTTATACAGTTATCCTTAATCTGACGCAGGGTGTCTGAATATCTTCAGGGTCTAATTAAATCTCAAGACTATCAAAGGATTCTAGAGAGAAATGTGCTGCTCTGTGTCACCAAGCTTGATCTTGCTGTTGTTTATGCGTGGTTGAAATGCAATGTCTGACCTTCATTTCTTCATTTTATACACGAGAAATTGAAATCTAAAAATTGAATTGAAATCTAGTCATTTTTTCTTAAAATAAGTGCATTTGTTCTTGGATTGAAGAGGTAAAAGAGACGTTTTGCCAATGGAATAAGACAATTTGAAATAAGAAAACACAATTGCATTCTTTTAAGTGTATTTTATCTAATTATCTTTAAGAGTAAAAATACTCATTCCATTAACAAACTATCTCATTTACCTACTCAAATTAAGGGTAAATACAATTAATTTAAGGAATTTTCTACTTATTTATAGTATAGAAGTGTAGAATTTCTATTTATTATTACTTTAGTCAGATTCAAGTTATTTCTGTAACCATTGTGGGTTACAGTGGGTTGTCCCTCACAAAGATTCACCTTTCTAAAGGGTATAGGTAGAAGTACAGTGTAATGAGATCTAATTGCATATCTGTTTTTTCCAGATCTATTTTTAATTTAGAATCGTTAGTGAGTCATTGTAATTAAATTGATGTAATTGGTCAAATATAGTATTTTCATGAGAAGTGAAAACAGGAATACTGCAGTGAAAAACTTCAATTGACATATAGAGCAGCTCTAAAGAGAACTATGTGTTTTCTGTGCTCCATTTACTAACGAGACACATAATGGTGTGTTGGTCTGTCAACTTGAATCCTAGTCTTGGCCTAAACCTGGGGTAACCAAGTAAAAATCAGCGGGGTCCGAATAAGGAAAATACTCAACCAGTAAAGGTCCGGAGACATTTTTAATTATAATCTGTTACTTTAAACAGAATTTAACATTGAAATAAAATGCAGGTTTTTATGCATCTATGTTATACATTGGACCTGTCCAGGATGTACCCCGCCTCTCGCCCATAGACAGCTGGTGATAGGCACCAGCACCCCTCACGACCCCGCTTGGGATTAATGGATAGATGTTATACATTGACTTTTTAAATAATAAAAAAAAAATTGATAATTATTCCATTTTAAAATCTTAAATGTTTTTTATTAAGTAGAGAACAGCAGTCATTCAATTTGGCATACAGAAATTTCCTGTTTCACATATTTTATAAAACACCTGAACTGACCGTATTTGTTTTTCTTTTTTTTTTTCTGTCTTAATGTTGGCAGTGGGCTTTATGCTGCCCTGCAAGGCTTTAAACCTGGGTTTGAATGGAGACAAAGTCATTCTAAAGCACATACAGTATCAAGGTGCTCATTCTGAGCCTGGATCCATATTTATTTTTGATTCTGTTCATGGTGGAGAATCCTGCTTCACAGCAGCAGGTTGAGCCAAACATCCTTTAAATGTGCAGGGTCATCTTTGAGCACCACTTCACTTTTCTGTCACCAGTTCACCGCAGTTCAGTGCTAATACGTGACCGCTGCACTAGTAGATTAGACCAGTGCACTTATTTTCTGAGAAGGTTGAAACCCGGTTTGATCCCCACAGCCTCCACTCTGGGTCTCTCAGCAAGACCTTTAACCCCCACACTGCTCCCCGGGCGCCATACAATGGGTCAAATGCAGAAAGTGACTTTCCCCATTGTGGTGCAATGTAGGGATTTATATTATACAATAGTTCTCCAACAATCTCCAAGCATGTGACGCATCTGTGAAGCAACCGCTATAGTATGAGTTATGACAACAATCAGCTTCTGTTTGACATTATTAAGGTATTTTTAAACAGAAATTGAATTTTCTTTACAACCAGTAATCTAGATGTTCTAGTTCAAAACAGGTTTTTAAATTAGTTTACAAATATCGAAAACATAAATATATAAATAAAAATGTTGCAACAAATTAGGCAAATAGAAGAAATAGAAATAAACATCAATCTATTTAACTCAGCCTCGTAGACACAATACCATAAACAAAGGGGAACAAAATGGGATTTTAAATTTTTTTTTGATAATATTTTAAAAAAAAGCATGACCGAATTAATTTCCTTGATTACACTTCTTAATTTGTCTCTACTTTCAGACTAATAAAAGCATATTATCAGGTTCTTTTAGGAGTCTCAGATCTCAAACGGTGGTTATTAATCAGTAGATGAGAAACACATCAGTTCATGTGGTGGGAGGCTGCGAAACAGAAATAGCATCAGGTAAGAGTCAAACAGAGACATACATGGGGTTACAGGACTCTTTACAGTATGTGTGTGGGTGTGTGTGTCCTGTCATTTCTGCAGTATGTCGTTATTTCCACTGCAGATGTGTTGCATGACGAACCAGCTTCCTATTTTTGAGTGCTGCTGCCGCGGTATAAAGGCCATCCCTCAGTTGATCCATCCACTCCCTGCTCATTTCTCCACACAGTCTTCCTCTGACCGGTCCTGTGTCGGTTCTGAGCATCTTGCAACATGTGGTCGACTCTGTCTGTAGGCCGCTGGATCTTTCTGCTCAGCCTGGGTGCTGTGATGCTCCTTTCAGTATCAGAAGGTAAACAAACCTGCTTTCCTATCCTACAGAAGAATGCACCTTCTGCATCCCACTTGATTTTCACATATGAATAATATTCAAACAATTATCTCATAGGTAAATAAAAAGCCTTTTTTAAATTTTTTTATATTGTCAAAACTCGAAGAAACTAGTCCAATTATTTTAAGGATGCTTGAAAAATTCTTGCTTCTTAAAGTGCCTCAGGAATGATACTTTATTGTAGTTTTTAATTGTGTTTCTTTTTCTTTTCTTAACTTTTTATTATTTTGGTATTTTTATTGACATTTTACTATATTTTCCCAGGATTTTATATCTTATCCAATTACATTTTTTGTTTTTATTTATTTATTTTTTCTTTTCTCTATCAATTAATGAATTAATCAGATTCACCTGAACTTTATTTGAAATTTTTTATTTTATGCTATATTTCGGTTTACCTTATGATTTGTTTTATGTGCTTTGTTTTTGTGTTTAGTTTTTCTGTATTATTCTTTTTAATGATTTTCTTGTTTAATTTTTAAATTAATTTAAAAGGCTTGCCAAATTGCTGAGACAAAATGATTCTAAAAAGTTTTTTATCAAAACAAATAAAGGGCGTTATATTGACATATTGAAATAATTTACAGGAATGTCAAATTGTTGCCACCTGAACAGTATAATATTGATAGAACACCTGAGGTCTTGCTTCTGCATGATGGATATAATTATCAGTGTTTTTGTTTGTCTTTGTCTGTGATGCAGTGGAGACCTTTCCTGCCATTTCCTTTCCCTGCTGTCATAAAGTCAGCAAAAGACAAATAGCAAACATCACAAAATGCTATGAACAAAAACCCCGTCCAGGCTGCTGGACTCCTGCCTTTGTGTAAGCAAAATGTAACAGTTTTATTTTCTACATCAAAGTATTTCTCAGATCAGTTACCGCACCAAGGCAAAAGAAATGCTGTTAAAAAGGTTAATCTTCTTTTTGTAGGATCACGGACCACAAAAATCGAAAGTTTTGCATTAAACCGTCCAAATGGATCGAAGACAGAATAAAAAAGGTGAGCTGCTGCTTAGAACCCAAAGATCCTTTGTTTTAACATTTAAGCATACTTTTTCAATTATACACACGACGAGTAACCAAAGACTTGGCCCTTTATTTTATGCATTATTATATCCTATTCGGGATATTAACTGAATATGGAATTTTATTTCTCACAAAAATTTTTTTAACATGCAATAAATGACACACATTACCTGGGAAATAAACTTTCAAACTGTAAACAAAGAGCCAATGTACCTGCTTGATTAGTGATACTGAGCATTCACCACATTGTTCTACAATGAGGCTTTTCACACTGGTATCTGTACTGCTCTTTTTTTTTTTTTTAAGTTTTGTTTAATTGTTATTTAGTTTTAATTCCTTATTTCACCATTGAATAATATAATCTTTTGATGTATCTGTTATATTCATTAATGTTTATATATGTATATCATATAGATGTATATTTCTTTTTAACTTAAATTGGAATTTTGATGAAAAATTATATTCTTTATGTTACAAAAAAACTAACGTTTTTATGAACTCCCTGTACATTTATTTTATCTTTTAAATTTATTAATTGAAAGATTTAGTTTAAAAAATTAGTTAGTATTTACAATTGACCAATTTTGTTTGTATCTTTTATTTTTATTTTTTCGCTTATTACTTCTAGAGGATTTATTTAAACATAATAATAAGTCTAGCTTTAGCTAGTTCTGATAGTTGTACTCTTATCTTATTTTTTAAAATGTTACTATTTTAATTCTTTGTTTGCATTTAAATTATTTATGTTATATTTTGGAAAAAAATATATAGCTTATAGAAGGGGATTTGCCTTTTTTGTATATTTGTTAAATACATAAATAAATCAATAGTATTTTTATTCTGAACAAATCAAAGCAAAAGTTTCAGTGATTTTAGTGTGTCATGTTACCCAAAATTGTGTAATGGTCAATACTTTAATTAGGGTTAGGTCAACTGTAAAGTTTATGTAATCAATGTAATGACAGCTTTTTAATAAGGTCTGTAAAGGTGTCTAACCTGCTTTATTGTGGTTCTCTATTTCTTGCAGGGAGAGGTGGAATGTCCCCCTGACATCACTTTGGCGCCTTAAATCCAGGGAGTTGATGAAGAATAAACAAAACAAACAACAACAAAGCAGCTACACCAAACATTTTCTGATCCTTTTCTTTATTAATGTCACTTTAAGTATCAATATTTAATAGATAATTTATTTTTGTCAATTATTTATAAGTCGATTTATTTAAGATTCTATTTGGATACATTCTTAGTTTTTCTGTGATAAACAGTAACGGTAATTGAGAAGATGTTCTTTCTGATCATGGGAAATAAAGTTTGATCATTTTGTCTTTTCTTTATTCTGCTGTTTTGTATCTTACTGTCATACATTAGTCAGGCACAATTCTGGCCATGAAGGCACCAGATGAGGAGTACATGCATTTAAAAATGTTCAGAGTGGCTTTTATTTGACACTGGTAGCCCTTTTAAATTCAGTTTATTTATATAGCACCAATTCACAACACTTGTCATCTCAAAGCAATTTACAGAGACAATTCAACTAGATCATACAGTCAGATTAGTTCAAAGTTTTCTATCTAAGGAAAATCCCCTGATTGTATTGACTTGTTGGCTCTTCAGCAATCCCTCACACCAAGCATGCTTGTAGCGACAGTGGAAAAACTCCCTTTTAACAGGAATGAGTCTCCAGTAGAACCAGACTCAGTGTGGGCGGCCATCTGCAGAGGCCGACTGGGGTTCAAGGAGACAGAAGCAGAGATACAAAAAGCAGCTGTGGTGTTAACCCACACCAAGCCCTGGCAGCACATCACCCCCATCCTCAAGAAACTCCATTGGCTGCCAATCAAACAACGCATCAGCTACAAAATCCTCCTCCTCACTTACAAAGCACTTCATTCTCTGGCACCCAAGTACATCACTGACCTTCTTCACCCGCTCACTCAGTCACGGTCCCTGCGCTCCACCAGCAAGAACTTACTTTCCATCCCCCGTACCAGACTCAAGACCATTGCGACAGGGCTTTCTGTGCAGTGGCCCCGGCTCTTTGGAATGCCCTCCTATCCGTTCCGCAACTTCCCTGACACAGTTCCAAAAGCACCTTAAAACACACCTTTTCTCTCTTGCCTACCCTTCCTAACCCCCTCCCTGTCCCTACCCCCCCTTACTTCACCTCTTGTAAAGCGACCTTGGGTGTCCTGAAAGGTGCTATATAAATCAAAGTTATTATTATTATTATTAGCTGTAAAAGGCCAGGAAACAGAGAGCCAGGCAGACAAGCTCCGAGCCAGCTCCCATGTCAGAGGATGAAAGAGAGCAGACACAGTTAGTCATCTATATCAATAAATCTATAACATCTATAAACAAATGTTTTGATGGCAGCAGCACGGCTGCTTTGTATCCTATACAGATCTAAGTGCTTTGATTTATGGAAGCCATGACATGACAGTTAAAATACATAATACTAAAAAGTACACCCATGTAGGCCTCGTACAGATAAGGACAGAGAATTGTCCATGTGTTTTCTGTCCTTGTTAGTGAAAGTGGCACAATCTGGCACAGAGCAAGTAGAACAAGGGGGCTTCCATGCTGAGGGGGATGGTGGGAAAACATTGGATGTTATTGTGTAAATCAGAATGAAAAATTAGATGGTGATGTGGAGCAGGTGGAGGCAGAAGGTAATCACAAAGGAAAACATGAAAACCAACCTGGGGGAATAAATAATAATATGCAGGATTGGTACATGTGAATAAACTAAAACCCTAATTTTATAGGGGTATTGATTGGGCAGCAATCCAGAACTCTATTAAGTACAGGGAGTGGATGAGAACAAACTAAAACCCACCATGTGTAAATAATGAAGCAACATACCAAGAGATCAGCCAGAAAGATAATGGTTGGATAAAAAATTTTTTGACTGAAAACCTTATTTCATGGCTCAGTGGAGTAGTGAGTAGCAATGCTGCCTTGCAGCAACAAGGTTCCAGGCTTGATTCACGGCCCAGGTTCTTTCTGCCTGGAGGTTGCATGTTCTCCTTCAGCATGCATTGGTTCTCTCCAGGTACTCCGGCTTCCTCCCACAGTCCAAAAACACGATTGTTAGGTTAACTGGCTTCTTTAACGTCTCCTTAAGTGTGTGTGCATGAATGGTTGTTTGTCCTGTTTGTCTCTGTGTTGCCTGCAATGGACTGGCGACCTGTCCAGGGTATATCTCGCTTGTAGACAGCTGGGGATAGACAGCAGCAAGCCTTGCAACCCTGCTTGGGATAAGAGTGATGAAAAATGGATGGATGGATGGATGGATGGAACCCAGTTTCAGTTTCTGTCAAATGGGATGGATGGTGGTTAGGAATGTTCTGAGAGGCCATTGGAGGCATTCATTAAGTGAATAAAAGCTAGGATCAGGTTAAGACTTTGGGATTAGGAGATGACATCAGGTGTCCCAAGATCCTGGGTTAAGTTTAGAGGGGTCAGGGTGAGGAAATATATACTTACCTTAGGGTAAGTTATAAGAGGTCAGGGTAGGTGATGTGAAATAGAGATTTCTGAAAACTGTTTGAGGCTTTTGTTTCCATTGGAAATAAAAGTCCAGGTCAGGTGTTAGTAAAAAGTCAAATGTCCTCAGACTTTAGGGCAGGGGTCTCAAACCGGTTCCAGAAAGGGCTGTGTGGCTGCAGGTTTTCTTTCCAAATAAGGAATGGCAGTTTTGTAGCTTTTCTTTCCAACCAAGCGATGGCACACCAGATTCCATTGATCTCATGAAGTCATCATGTTCAGATTGCACTCAGTTGATGAGATGAATGGAGTCTGGTCTGCTACTGCTTGGTTGGAAACAGGGGAGGATCTAGGATCCTAGGAGATCAGGGGCTTAGCCCCAAGGGTGAAGATGAGAGAGTAGACTTTCTTCTAAATCCCGTTCTAATGTAAAATATGACAGATTACTGGATTAAAGAAATTTCTACTATACTACATGCTATCACACATAACAATTCCCCCTCGATTACATGGGAAGAAATGAATTCACCTGCAAGTCTTTAACTGTGTTTATCCCTCTCTTCATCAACAGCAAACTCTGTGGATTTGGTCAAATTTGATCATTATTTGCCAAAGTTATCAGAGGGAAATCATATATTTTAGCCGCCTGATAGAATCCGTTTCCCCATAACATGGGAAAAAAAATAAACAAATCCAGTGAAACTGTCATTATTTTTCATATATTATGTTTAACACATTTATTATTTTATATTTTTAAATCCAAAATAGTTGTTGGATTATCTTTATTTAATGTATTTTAATTCTCAATTCCAAATGTCTGCAATAGCATTGCTCCAGACATTTGGAATTAAGAAACATCTTCAAACTTGGAAATCAATGTCCAGTGGTTTTGGTTTGAACTTTTTTTTTTTTATATTTATGAATTGTTAGATAAACATTTAAACAGAAATATATTTCATAAAGATAATTAAAGGGGGAACGGATTCTATCAGGGGGCTAAAATATACGATTCCCCCCTCATAACTTTGGCAAATAATGATCAAATGTCACTAAATCCAGAGGATTTGTTGTTGATGAAGAGGAATAAACACAGTTAAAAATGTGCAGGTAAATTAATTTCTTCCCATGTTATGGAGGAGGAACGGATTATTTCAGGCAGCTGAAACATCAAGTCTCTCCTCCTCCCATATCTTTGGGAAGTAAAAAGCATCTGTTTCCAGATTCTCAAAAATTGTTTGTGTGATATCATGTAGTATACTAGGAATGTCCTTAATCCAGTAATCTGTCATATTTTACATTAGAACGGGATAAATCAGAAAGTCTACACTCTCATCTTTTCAGGAATATTTGTGTCCTGCTATCAGCCAGTTTCCATCCTCTGATATCCGAAAGATAAAACCCCCAGACCAAATATGAGCGGAGTGGTATATGCTGTTCAGTGCAGTGAGAAATGCTCTGATCTTTATATTGGAGAAACCAAACAACCTCTCCACAGACGCATGGCCCAACACAGAAGAGCGGCCACCTCTGGACAAGACTCCGCAGTACACCTACACCTTGTGGACAAAGGACATTCTTTTGAGGACCAGAATGTCCATATTCTGGATAAAGAAAATAGGTGGTTTGAGAGGGGCGTGAAGGAAGCCATCTATGTTAAGAGAGAAAAAACAACTTTAAACAGAGGTGCTGGACTGAGATTCCAGCTTCCAAAAACATACAATTCAATCATAGACATGATCCCTTCCAGATATCACCAAACCCCCCACCCCATCACAGAGGAACGAGGGACTTACCCGCTCCAGCCGGTGAACAATACCTCCTTAACGACCAACCCTTAACAATCATAGACAGGTTTCAGGTACTACAGGAGACAATCCCCCCCTTAATGACAATCCCCCCTTTAACGACCGACCCCTAGAATCATAGACAGTTTCAGATATTACAGGCTAACGATGGAACTAACGACCCATTCATCGGTTTCTATTGCATGTTTCCAAGCGATACAAGGCGTTGTCTATATAAGACTCAAACTCACTGCGGATCCAGACATTTGACTTGAGAAAGCTTCCTGGAGAGGTGGCGAAACGTCTTCAAATCTTGAAAACCAAGTCCAGTGGATATTTTTTGAATTTTTACGGAATCCTCTGATATCAGCAATGAAAAATGATTAATACTCACTACTGTTGGAAAACTGTTTGGTGACTAACTTTTATTTCTGTCAGGTTTAAGTGACAGAAGTTGGAAAAAGACGATTTTCTTGGCGTTTAAAATAACACAAAATAGCTTTAAAGCACCTCGTCTATTTATTTATTTTACAATTTTGTAAACAACAGCTGCTGATTAAACTGGATGTTGCAACCGTGACATGATTATAGCTGATTTTAGCGAGAAATCGATCAGACGTGTCGTGAAAATGGTCCCATCCGCCATGTCCGCCTCTCTGGCTTCAATGCGATTCCTGAAATAAGGGGAACAGAATTTCACACACCACCGGGACAAACAACGTCTGGAAGTCAGTCAGAGCTTCACATCGCTGGAACATCAGTCTGTTTAGCAACAGCCATTGGTGAGAACTTCTTCTTCTGCACGGAAATGCTACGGGCTGCTTTCCTGCCTTTGCTGCCACCATCTGGTGAAATCCAGTACTGCACATTTTACTCAGATCAGCTCAGAAGCGAGATCCGGGGCTCTAGGGGAAACATCCGGGGCTGCAGCCCAAGTAGCCGCCCCTTAGATCCGCCACTGGTTGGAAAGGAAACCTGCAACCACACAGCCCTTTCTGGAACCAGTTTGACACCCCTGCTTTAGGGTTTGTAACAATGGTCTCAGTTAGGCAGTGGAAATAAATAGTAAAACGAATGGTAGTCAATGGAAATTTCCTGTAAGTATAGCATGACATGTATGCAAGGGTTTTTTTTGAGTGTGTTTGTGTGTGGGAATGTGTATAAGGCCAAAATAACTACAGGCTACTGTGACAACTTTGTGTAAGGAAAACTAATCAGTTTAATAAAAAAATGATAATGTAAATGGGAATGCTATTAAATACTAAGACAATGTGAACAAAATAAACCTTAACCAAAAGTTGTTTTTGTTATAGTCTTGTCATTTGTTAAGAGTAAATCATTTGGGTCGCTCTCATCGGCCTAAATAGGAGAATTTCAATCTGAAATGATGTCAGACATTGAGAGAGAAGGTTTTTAGGTCTTTTCAGACAGTATATGTAAATAGAGTGCAACTGTTATAGGACTGCACCTTTTCCATTTTTAGTCACTTTACAGCCTCTTGCCTGTTTTAAATTAATCTATTTTCTCATTATTCTACGCACATACTGTACCCCATAATGATGGCTAAAAAATAAATTTACATAAGAAGTCACAGTGTTTGTCTAACACTTTTTGATCCACATTTTGCAGAAGTTACATTTTGATGCACATTAATACAGACTCGCTACTTAAGGGCAGAATGGTCCACTCACCCTACCCACTACGTGGTTTGGGACGGCCCTTAATGTGGTGGACCCTCCGCGGGAACGCGCAAAAACGGAGGGTTAGTGCTCAGGGTTAGTGTTTAGGGGTCAGTTTGTCAGCTGTATATATATTAACGGGTGTGTGTCTTTCATAATATCAAGTGGATTCACCACAGGTTAACTCTTCCAACCTTTAAAAACATCTTTAAAAACAAGGATGATCAGTGAGGTGAAAACCTCAGCTCAGTGTTGAGCTTTAAGGTAAAGCATATGAGTATTTAAATAAATCCGATTTTTTAATGATCTAATTTTAATACATTTGTACCAATCTTCAAAAATATTTTTTTAAATTCACCTAGTTGGGTGTTGTGCGTAGAATTGAGAGGGAATTGATTAATTTAATATCATTTGGATTATTGCTGTAATGCTGTATGCACTGAAAAGTCAAGGTTGTAATCTGTGATTAAGCAAAAGAAGAACATTGCTATGACCTAAATTAATATGGAGAAAATTATGATTGTGTATTGGGTTTTGTTTACAGTTCATGCCATAGTAACAGGAATATCATCATGCTGCAATGAGCTGATTTACAGATCTTGACCGATCAAAGGCTGAATGGGTCATCTGTGAAACAGGGGGAATCACTCTGTCTTCCTGTCCCACCCAGACAAAAAAAGCCTAAGAATAAAACCAGACAAGTATTTTTAGCCTCTTTTGTTTCTATAAAAAACTCTGAAGAACTCATGAATCAGAGGGGAATTACATAGAATATTTGTTGGTCTGCAGCTGCCTCAGAGATTATCCAAATATTTCTGTGTGCTTCTATGTGATACAACAGTGTGTCATCTAGAGGTTCCCCTTATAAAACTTCAACTTCACATGCCTTCTTTTAAATAGGGTTAGAATTCATTGCCAAGAATCCATAGCTTTGCAAAAATATTGATACCTTCAAATTCTTACATATTTTCTTAGCTTCCCACCTGTTAACTTATTTCTGTTGTGTTAGAGTTTTGTAACAGACAGTAACGGTATGTTTCAAAGAGGAAACTGAATGAATCATGCTTTTCGAAAAATGTTACACAAAACGGAAATCCAAGGCATGTGCTTTGCTTTTATATCTAGCCCTGCTGAGTCAATATTTTGAATTCCTTGGCCTTTATATAGTTCCACCATCTTCACAGCCTCTCTGATCTATTAAAATATAGGCCTTTCCATGCCATCTTATGCTTGTGAAAGGTAGGCTCTGTGTTTGCACCTTGAAACTCTATCTCTCCGGTTCTTTTTCCTGAAAAGAGATCACTCCAGACAAACTCTTTAAATAACACTTCATAACTTATATGTATTGAATAACCAGGAGACATGACAACAGATTTTGATAGAAGTTGTAATCTTACTCGGATCAGAGAAGCTGTTAAAAAGAAAAGTTAAAAAGGCCTTTTATACATCTCCAGTCTGCCACATCATCACATTTTACATCATACACATTAGCTGATGAGTAGACATCCATTGTTCCAGCCTTATCAAAATATTAAACTTTGTTTTTAGCTGAAGGACACTGTTTTCATTCCATTCTCAGATATTTGCCACGTACAGAATGAAGATTATAAATGTATATCCAGACAGAGGAACTGTCCAAATTAGATAAACTATTGGGGAAAATCCGTAAAATTTCAAAAAATATCCACTGGACTTGGTTTCCAAGATTTGAAGATGTTTCAGCACCTCTCCAGGAAGCTTTCTCAATTCAAATGTCTGGATCCGCAGTGAGTTTGAGTCTTATATAGACAAAGCCTATGTATCGCTTGGAAACATGCAAATTGTAACCAATGAATGGGTCGTTTGGTTCCATTGTTAGTCTGTAATATCTATATTAAAGGTGGAGGGGATTGCCGTCAAGGGGGGGATTGTCTCCTGTAATACCTGAAACCTGTCTATGATTGTTAAGGGTCGGTCGTTAAGGAGGTATTGTTCACCGGCTGGAGCGGGTAGGTGCTTCGTTCCTCTGTGCACAACAATACCTCCTTAACGACCGACCCTTAACAATTATAGACAGGTTTCAGGTATTACAGGAGACAATCCCCCCTTAACGGCAACCCCCCCCCCCCCCCTTTAATGCAGATATTACAGGCTAACAATGGAACCAAACGACCCATTCATCGGTCACCATTTGCATGTTTCCAAGCAATACAAGGCTTTGTCTATATAAGGCCCCGTCCACACGAAGCCGAACCCTGGCCTAAACGCACAAATTTTTCACCAAACCAGACTCTCATCCATACGAAGCCGGCGTTTCGGGGGTCTGTAAACAATCTTTTTTCTATTCAGCCTTCAGAGTGGGAAGATTTTGAAACGCCGTTTTCGCGTTTCCATCTTTAAGCTCTAACCGCATTTTTTTTCTTACACGCATGCGTCGCCTCTAAACACGCATGCGCGACACAGTATCACAACAACAATGGCGCCGTACTGTGTTGAATGGTTGCTGCTCATGCTACTCACCCTGCTGTCGGGCTTACAACAGAATCTTCTTCTTCTGGAATATCTCCAGGAAGAACAGAGCAATATAGACGACATAGTTCAGCACCTGAATTTGACTGAACCACGAAAATGGACCCGCAGGGCAAACATGTATAAATATTAGTGCGCATGCCCAACATTTCGTTGCCTGTTTTCGCCTATTTTTGCTTTGGCACCACAGCGCCACTTACAGGCCTGGCATGCATTTGGCAGCGTTTTCATGCATTCGTGTGGACGATCACATTTATTTTACGTCTTCGTCTTTACGACAAACGTTCTGGAAAATATTAGCGTTTCGTGTTCGTTTTGACTTCGTGTGGACGGGGCCTAAGTCTCAAACTCACTGCGGATCCAGACATTTGAATTGAGAAAGCTTCCTGGAGAGGTGGCGAAACGTCTTCAAATCTTGGAAACCAAGTTCAGTGGATATTTTTTGAACTTTTACGGAATGACTATGACCTGGATGAGTGAGAATCTTCATCAGCATATTGGGGAAAACATCAGTTCTAACACACAACAGGTAGCCAATATTAAGGTATAATTAACTTACACTTAATCAATGATAATTATCCTGACATGCTTTTTTTCTTTTGCCTTTAAAATGTTTTGTGTGGTTACATCAATAAAAGGGAAAATTTGAAAGTCTGCAAAAGAAGACAATTAATGGGAAATTGCTATATTTTGATGTAGACTGGGTGGTGTGAACTACTCTTTAAAGGAAGAACAAAATGAAATGACCTCATCAAACATTCTTACAGGTGAGTTTTGACCAAGGCGGTGACTTGCATATGTTCCGTGCATATGAGTAATTAACACTGCTGTTGTCTCATTGAGCTCATTAGGTTATCAGTGGGGCAGCTGTTTCAGTTTTTTCTGAGTGGAACAGTGAATGTTTGAGTGATTCCCTGCATTCTTTGAGGACTTAAAGGATGATCTGTGGTTCGTCATCTGGGACAGCTGGTAAGATGTAAACAGCTTATTGCAACATGACGATATCCGTGCTACTACACTCAAATATTGCACATATTACTGTGGATGATGAACTGAAAGGAACTCATTCATAGTGCTTTGCACAAATTCCTTGATGTGTTCCATACTTTATTTACTTTCACAAATAGCTCTATGAAAAGCAGACCATACAGTCAAATTGATTCAAAGTTTTCTATCTAAGGAAAACCAGTTGATTGCATCGACTCATTGACTCAAATGCAATCCCTCACACTAAGCATGCTTGTAGCGAGAGGAAAAACTCCCTTTTAACAGGAAGAAACCTCCAGCAGAACCAGTGTGAGCGGCCATCTGCCGAGGCCGACTGGGGTTCAAGGAGGCAGAAGCAGAGATACAAAAAGCAGCTGTAAAAGGCGGCCCCGTCCAGGAAACACGCAGCCAGGCAGACAAACTCTGAGCCAACTCACATGTCAGAGGATGAAGAGAGCACATTCAGCCAGTCACAGTCAGAGAAACAGGACTACACTAAAAAACAGGTAGATCTCAAACATCTATAACCGAAGGTGTTGATGACAGCAGCACAGCTGATATTTCTCCCCAGGATGGAGTCACAGCCAAACAGGAACAAACAAGGTGAAGCTACTGTGAGAAAAAGCAGAGAGAGCAGAACGTTTGAGATTGAACTAACATATTCTACAGAGTGGGTGAATAGAGATAGAATTAAACAGAATGATGAAATGGGGGTCCCTATGTCCTCCAGCACTCTAAGCCTATAGCAGCATAACTATAAAGATAGCTTAGGATAACCTGAGCCACTCTAACTATAAGCTTTATAAGGATGGCATAGTTATGATGAAATCAAACGTTATTTTTTAACAGAAATACTGCTTACATGCAGGGCATGAAGTAAAAAATCAGTTCCAATCTGGCCATGGATAATGTTTGCCATGTCTATATATATATATATATATATATATATAGCATATGAAGGAGAACATGGAGGAGGGTGTGGAGGAGGACATGAAGTACCTGGTTACCAAATGGAGAACAATGATTTTAACGGTTGTATCTGAGATCTAATTATTTCGATCTAGACCAATATTTCATAAACATAGTAGGTAGGAAAGTAAACTGGCCTATTAATTAAGAGCTTATCCTTTTGCTCTCTCTTCATGGCTCTATTCTATTATATTGCAATGTTCATAGGATGACACTATTTTGTACCTTTTGAAGGGGACAGAAAAAAAAGACTATTCACAGAAGACTTATAAAATTAATGCAATCCAAATAAAGGTAAACATTATATACTTGGTTAAAATACTTGTTCCTTCATACAGCTATCAACAACTGGTTTAAAATATTTACTACAACATTTAATTTGAATTTGAATTAAATGTAAGGCTATCTAGTAGGAGGATTTTCTAATTTGCTACTGTATTATTTCAATAAATTGGTAGGTTGATCTAACAGGAGCTTCTTGTGTAACTCTGCCTGTCCAACAACTGGTCAGTTAAAGGGGTGTGCAGAAGCTTGTGGAGGTTGTTTGAGACAAGAATATTCAGGGACTATGATGAACATTTTTTTTTTATCAACTCTAAAATGGACAGGCAGACATATTTTTTGTATCATGCTGAACACATGTGGATAGACTGTAGATCATTCTCAGGCATGTCCTGCCACAGCTAAAGTTAGTAATTGTTTCCTCTTTAGAGGCGTTCCATGACAAAACAGGTTCCTATTTTCTGGGAGCAGAAGCGGTATAAAATATCCTCTCTATCTCTGATTCTTTCATTACAGTTTTGCAGACTTGCTTGGATCCAGTCTAGTTCGGTACCATTCATCCTCTCATCATGCCGACTCTTTCTTGTAGCCGCTGGATCTTTGTGCTCAGCCTGGGTGCTCTGATGATCATCTCAGTATCAGAAGGTAAAAACTGGTTTATGACTTCAGGTCAACTTTCCTTCAGTTATTTATTTAATCAAAGGAGGATTTATTTTATTTGCTGCTGTTTAATGCACCTTTTCCCTGTGCTTTATTTATTTCAATGAAAGTCATATAAAGTATTATAATACTTTAATTCATTTTTTATTCCATTGGACTTAATACAGTAATATGTTTTTATTTATTTTTCATTAACTGACATTTTGGTGAATAACTAATTGCTTGCATCAAAGTGAGCTAGTCTCTCCAAGACGTTAAACAGATTATTGTGGTTATGATCATATAGAAAATGAAAGAAGTGCAAAAAACCAAACAAAGGTTTATTATTCCAACTAACTTAAGTTATTTGTTTTTTAGGCCTGTGTAGCTTTCCAGCTTATGATCTTTTGGTGGCCTTTGTTTAGCGGTTCAGAAGGCTCTTGCAGAAGATGCTACAAACTCTTAAGATGTTCAGATCTTCCTGCACCACCTCTGAAAAAAATCTGAACAGAGTAGTGAAATCCGAAATCCCTTTAAGCTTTCTGAACTGTCCTCTGCAGGACATTTGGACCATTTTTAGACCCTTCAGAATCAGAATTTATTGCAAGTAGGTTTGGACTTACAAGGAATTGGACTTGGTGCAGACAAATTATTATACTATATTATATATATATATATATATATATATATATATATATATATATATATATATATATATATATATATATATATATATATATATATATATATATATATATATATATATATATATATACATACAGAATACAGAATCTATAGCTGTATACATAATAAAAAATACAATATTCTACATGCAATGTATAGTACATAGCTATATACTATATACACAGTGGACTCTGCAATAATATAACAAAGGAGGTCTGGAGATGCTATATTGGTGTAGCTTCTAGGTCCTGAACGGGGGAGGGAGAGAGGCAGTATCAGTGGTACAGGAGTCTCTGGGCTTTGTTGATAAGGCTGGTAGAGGATGGGAAGAATCTCATAGTAGTGTGTTTTTATTTTTAATGTTTAACTGGCAGAAAAAGTTCCACACACAATATTTGTTATGATAATTTTGTGAAAAGTACATTAAAATAAGGGCATTGTATGTCAAATGAGTTTATTTGGCTGATGTTCTCAACTGTAAAATATAAAATTCATGAACTTTTATCGAGGCTTATTTTCACTGTTCAACGTCGCATATTGGAAATCAATTCCTTTTAATGTTGTCATACTAATAAAATAGAAATCAGGTGATATTTACATTATAAAGAAAGTAAGTGTCACCCAATGTTAATTTAAGAAGATAGCAGCCCTGACTCTAAGTTATGGGAGGCGTTGCCATAACAACAGGAGTGATAATATGATGGTTAGTTTCTATGCAATGCATGGTTATTTTTTACAGTGTTACTGCAAAAGGAAAAACCTTGCATGAGGCTGATTGCTGTGTTTCCTCCTTATTTTTTTGCATTTGCTGCTGGATGCTACAGTGGAGTCCCTCTCTCCCATAATAAGGTTAGGATGTTGTCAGAAGCTCAGCAACAGAACCTTTCCCAGAATCAAAGAGTGCTACGAACAAAAGCGTCTTGAATGTAAGACTCATGCTTTCATGTAAGTGCTGCAGGATTTGAACAAGGCTAAATTAAAGTCACAGGTTTGTGTCTTTGTTATTTTTCTATGATTGCTGTGCTTACCAACTTCTTTTTCTCCCCTGGTAGAATAAAAAGCCAAAGAGGAACCTGGAAGTGCATTGACCCAAACTCTACAGAGCTCAGAAACAAAATTTTGAAGGTGAGAATCTTCTGTTAGAACTCCTATTGCCCCCTATTGTTTTTGCAGGCTTAAAATGAATTGTTTTCTGCTTCTGCTTAAAAATGTCTCAGGACCTTTACTGGTTAATAATTTTGTTAATTTGGACCCTGCTGATTTTAAATTAGTTACCCCTGCTCTATACCTTTAAGCACCAACATAAAGGTTCCCATTGAAGATTCAAACATTGAAAAAAAGCACTACAAAACCACTTCTGAGAGATGAGCCATCTTACCAATTAAACTCTAACATAACACAATAGCTGGATTATTTCAAGTTAACGAAGCACTCTATCTGTGGAAAAAATTGGAAAAAAACATGTCAAAAACTGAGACTTTCATTAAGCTGTCTAATTTAATCTCCTTTGAAATTTTCACCATAATTTCAAATATTCAAATGTTTGGTACGTATGATCTATGTAAATATAGTCAATTTGCCAACAGGAAACATCTCCTTAATTTCTTTAGTTTATCTTTCTAATCACTTTCTTGCTCTGTTCCTAAATGCAGGGAAAGTTAAGATGCCCCTCTGACGTCTCGTATCCACAATGAATCCTGAGCTTTGATGAAGGCCGAACAACAAACCAGCAGAGCAGCTTCTCTGAACTTTTCCCACCCGTGCACTTATGATGAATACGTTCGTCAATGTATTTGATATTTTATTTATTTTATTTATTTTTATTATATGAGATTTTTTTTATTGTTTTTTTTGTTACAATATTAGCACGGTTATTTGTTGTAAAAAATAAACATTAAAGATAATAGCTTGTGGAGTATTTTGCTTTATTAAAGCTACAGTGTGTAACTTTTAGCGACATCTAGCGGTCAGACTGCAGACTGCAGCAACATGAACATCCCCCCACCGCTTCTCCCCCCCAACAGTACGGCGAGCGTTACGGGACAAAATGTCTTCCACGACGTCCGCATCACCTACCTTCTCAAGTGATGAGGTTTGTTTACATAGATAATTTTACAGATAGTATTTCATTAGTCTGTGTAGGGTATAGATTTCATGTAGAGTTAAGATAATAAATATACCCGATATTTTTTCTACATCGTTGTGACGTTTTGGCGATCTCGCAATCGCTAGTTTGTTGGCTCTGCGCTGCCGTAGCGCAAAGATGTCTGCCTCCATGGCTGCGAGACCCGCTCCTATGTAATTATAAATAACGAATTCTAAGGCAACGCAAATATTAAGGTTAAGAGGCTGAGCTCGTAGATGATGATAAATAACATAGTTATGTATAATATATTACATTTCTGACTGTATATCCCTGTAATTATTACACACTGTAGCTTTAAAACAAGGACAATTATACCGATATAGCTGGGTAATTTTACTGGTGGGTATTTTATCAAATGATCTAATAAATAACTAACAAGAAAAACAAAAAAACAATAATGACTAACCACAATGTTCCAGAAGAATGGATAATGGTTTAGTACACATTTACAAACTCCTCCTGTCTGTAGCTACTCATTTGCCAAATCTTTTCCCTTGCAAATAATACAAATATGTCTGGACATGTAAATACTATAATATACTATTTCGAATTCTAATTGTCTTTAGAACCTAAACGTATGAATCTTTTGAAAAACATGTAATTAAATCTACAGTAAATAACTTTTTTGGTTGTTTGCTAAATTCTGCTGGCATCAGTTTTAATTGATTCAATTAGCAGATATAGTGCCAGTTTACAACTGTGTCTGAAGGCACTTTACAAGAATAAAAATCAATCTAATTGCCCAGAAAGATTCTATGTCAAGTGAATACATGTCAGTTAAAACATAATTGTAAAACCATGCAGTACATTTAAGTTTATTATTAACATTGACTGAGATGTATTCTATCAAAGGAAACCAAAAAGATTGCTTAAAGCAATGGTTTTTAATCCTCTTCCTCAAGTATGACTGCTCTGGGTGTTTTAGGTGTCTCTTTACTGCCACAAACCAAAGTTAAATAAATCAGCCATCTGCATCCCTTGATGGCTGCTCAGGAGTCTATGGGTGTGTTTGAGTTTGGCTGTGGATTCAAACAGGTCCAGCATTCTCTGGCTTTCACAGCCTGTAAAAGCCAGCAAAGAATAGATGCCAAACTTCTCACTACTGATCTGGGAGCTAATAAAATTTTGAAGGAGCTGCAGCAGCAGTACCCTTGTCATGAGTGAGATATTTGTAGTCCCCACACATTTGTGCTTAAATGTCAGCCAAACCCATTTGTACAGGGACAGATAAAACCTTTCAATAAACCAAACATTATCCGCCACATATCAGACCCAATAATCCTTTAAAACAACTATTTTGAATAATTTCAGACAGAACTAATCACATACTGTATTATATCAAACGGCACTTCCAATATTCACCACTGTTCAGTTCCCCATACCTTTTTCCTCTGAGCACCGAGTAGCCGGCTTGCTTGGACTCGCAATGAATAGGATAGGATAGGTAGGATACACCGGACCTGTCCTTCAAAAATGTTAAAAGGAAGGCTGTTTATGTCGGCTGCATTATGAAGAGTCTTCCAGTCCGAACTGGGTATAGCGCTACACTATGACATTTTCGGTGAACGAACCTGACCTTCGGAGGATGCAGCCGCTGAATTCAAACAGCATATGTAATCATTTGAATCCGGTGTGCTGCAAGAGAGATGTCTTTTTTTTTTTTTTAACAATGTCCTGTCTGGCAATGTTGCAGCAGAGGCATCTAAAACATGCAGGACAGTCATACCTGAGGTCCAGCATTGAGAATTACTGGCTTAAAGTCATTGGCTTTCAGCCTTCACTCCTCCTGGATGACATGAGCATGCACAAAAAGACCAAAGAAGCATTGAACCGTTATCTGTTCATACCTAATCTGACGAGTGATGACATGTTTAGTCGCACGTCGTAATTCAACTGCTGGTTGTCTAGGTGGTGTCCTGAAAATTATGTGAGCTACAGTGAAAATTGACTCTTTTCTTTAATCTTTTTGGGGAAAGCCTGGTCTGATTTGGAAGACGGCATTCATCTCACTTTGTAGCAGCGCTCTTTCTGGGAATTTGGCCAAATTTATTAGTCCTCTAAAGCCCTGACCACCCAGGTGCAAACCAGGAAACACACCTTTCTGCAGCATCTTGACTGTCTTGCCCACAACCAAAATCAAATAAATGAGAAAAGAATCCTAAAGGAGTAAATCATGGCAATCTAATTAAAATCAAAATAACTCCAATTGGGGAAAAGTTTAAACTGTTAAATGTGTTTTATTTAACATAGGATTTGTGATAATCACATTGATTTATGTTGCCTTACAGAAACATGGCTACAGCAACAGGAATATGTGAGCATAAATGAGGCAACTCTTTCTAGTTATTTAAATTTCCATGTACCCTGAAATTCTAGGGGAGGAGGAGGAGTAGCTACAATCTTTCAGTCTGACTTACTGATTACTCCAAAGCCAGTTAATAATTACAACTCTTTTGAACATTTAACCCTCAGTTTCCCTCATCCAAATTGCAAAGAAATAAAACCTCTTCTTTTTTGTAACTTTGTATCGTCCACCATTTCGTTACCCTTTATTTTTAGATGAGTTTTCGGAATTCCTCTTTGATTCGGTGTTAAATACTGACAGGGTCATCAGAGTGGGGGATTTTAACATTCATGCTGACAATGACAGTGATAGCTTAAGTGGGGCCTTTAATGCTATTTTTAGATTGAATTGGCTTTGTTTAGAATGTGCATAGTGCCACACATTCTCACCTTTATACTTTGGACCTTGTGCTGATATCAATATTTCCTCACAACCCTGTCTTCTCTGACCCCTTTTTAATAACACATATAAAGCCTTAAATGGCCAAGCTCCATCTTATATCAGAGATCTGATTGTTCCTTATGTTCCTAACAGAGCACTTCGCTCTCAATCTGCAGGTTTACTAGTGGTTCCTAGAATTTCTAAAAGTAGAATGGGAGGCAGATCTTTTAGTTATCAGGCTCCTCTCCTGTGGAACCAACTACCAGTTTTAGTCCGTGAGGCAGACACCCTGTCTACTTTTAAGGCTAGGCTTAAAACTTTCCTTTTTGATAAAGCTTATAGTTAGGGTGGCTCAGGTTATCCTGAGCTATCTCTATAGTTATGCTGCTATAGGCTTAGACTTTTGGAGGACATAGGGACCCCCATTTCATCATTCTGCTTCATTCTCTCTCTGTTCTCCTATTCTGCAGAATCTGTTAGTTCAATCTCTAACCTTCTGCTCTCTCTGCTTTTCCTCAGAGTAGCTTTGCCTCGTCTGTTCCTGTTTGGCTGTGACGTCATCCTGGAAAAAAACATCAGCTGTGCTGCTTCTATCAACACCCTTGTTAATAGATGTTGGAGATCGGCCTGTTTTCCAGTGTGGTCCTGTTTCTCTGACCGTGACTGAGTGGATGTGCTCTCTTCGTCCTCTGGCATGGGAGCTGCCTTGGAGCTCGTCTGCCTGGCTGTGTGTTTCCTGGACGGGGCCGCCTTTTACAGCTGCTTTTTGTATCTCTGCTTCTGTCTCCTTGAACCCCAGTCGGCCTCGGCAGATGGCCGCTCACACTGAGCCTGGTTCTGCTGGAGGTTTCTTCCTGTTAAAAGGGAGTTTTTCCTCTCCACTGTCGCTACAAGCATGCTTAGTGTGGGGGATTGTATTTGAGTCAATGAGTCAATGCAATCAACTGGTTTTCCTTAGATAGAAAACTTTGTATCAATTTGACTGTATGATCTGGTTGAACTGTAAAGTGCCTTGAGATGACATGTGTTGTGAATTTGGCGCTATATAAATAAACTGAACTGAATTGAATTAACCTTCAGGATTACCTAACAGAGTTTTCCTCCCCCAAAAGAAGGTTTTACTTTTGCAGATCATTATCAGATAATGCAGCTATAAATTTTAAAGAATCTGTGCAACTTGGCTAGGCATACTGGGCTGCTCAATGGCGCGGTGGGTAGCACTCCTGCCTTGCAGCAAAAAGGTTCTAGGTGTTAGGATTCAAGTTTGTGGGGCTTTTTTTTGTTCTTTTGCAGTTCCACCGTGCACCCAATAGATGGTGCCATTGTCCTCTGCTGGTCTGGAGAGCTTCCTGTTCTTCTCACCTAACACCTGCAGCCTATTGGGTCATCACTTCCTGAGGAGTATTTAAGGAGCAGACTGTCTTCACTTCCTTGCCAGAGTGTTTTCCAGCATTGAGTACTCTAGCCCCTCAGAGTTCTTCTGAGCTCTTTCAGTGCTAACCTAGTTTTGTCTTTGATTCTCCAGCAGGAGTTTTTCAGATCCACTGGACAAGCTGGCCTTTCTGGTAGTGATGGTGAGATGAAGCCTCATGAGACATTGAACCGTTTGGCCAAATTGCTTCAACCATCCCCACAGTTCATGAGGCTTCATGTGAACATGTCACCACCTACTGGTGGACAGCAGAACTACAGTTTGTAATAAAATCTGTGATTTTTTTTGCAATTGTTTTTCTTTTATTCCCCTTTTAAGTTCCCTTGAAATTGTTAATGGTTGGTGTGTATAATAAAATCTTTAGTAAGTTTTTTTTTTTAAGTGTAACATTTTTTACGGTGCACAGTTTTTCTGCCATTTTACTGAAATAAACTCAAGGAGACAGTGAAAGTGTTTGTGCAAATTGGGTAATGATGAGCAAATAAGGTGTTAGATAGTTTTTCCATGTTTTTTGGTTTTAATCAGGTTGGAAGTTGTGTTTAACCAATCTTTTGACTAAACCGACCTAATTTTCCCAATCTATATTTTTACTCGTGCAAAACAATGCAAATTTGTCTCATCAGCCGAAATAATTAAGTTTAATCGCAACTTTCAAAAGAGAGAGACAGGCCTTGAACCATCAAACTCTAGCATGAGAGTCTGTCCCTTACAGAGGACACCACTCATGTAGATAGGCTAATCTGGGAGAAAATACTTCTTAACACTGACGTATTAACACTGGCTTTGTCTGGTGGTTTGCTAAAATTTTGATCATTACATTGTTTATTCAAACCAAATTAGCTTTAAGCAACTAGATTGGTTGTTTTTCCAACCAATCTATTCTTAGAATCAAACTTTATCCAGCTGACAGCAGCTGTCCTCCAATCTCCCACATCTTGACTGAACACTGAGACTGTTTAGATGCCTGTCAAAATTCTTGCGCTTCCCGAACCACTTACCGAAGCGGTCACGTGGTATCACGGTAGCGAGGCCTCGGACGTTATAAATTTTGGCCCCTCCTCTAAATGAATCACACCTCGACACGCACTTCGGGGAAACGCCCCCTCCATTACTCGACACACACCTCGAAGCCTCGGCTCATCTCATAACATCACTACTTTCTAGTCTGGAAGGGAAACACCCGTCACACTGAGAAAAGGAGACAGATCTCCTCATCTGAACACTGAGCCCTTCTGGAACCAAGTGTCAGTCTGCTAAGCTGCTCCTCAGGATCTCCATAATCTGCCTGTCCGCCCTCCAACAAACTAAACCTTCAACAGACCAATCCTCCACAAAGGGGATCTAAGAAACCCTCCCCAACAACCACAGTGAGTCCAAGTTACCTCGTATTCAGACCTTCGGCCAGTTTTCCCACAGTCCATGAACTCACCACTCTGATCTCCTCCTAGAGCTTCCACTTCCGGTTCACCTGACCGCAGGAACCTCCCCAAGCTAAAGAACTGGTTTTCCCTATCTCTGTACAGTTATCCTCCAATAAACTGTTGAACCTTTCTCAGTCTCTTTGAGTGCATCTGCATGTGGGTCAAATATATTCGACCCATTATGACACAGTCCAAAAACATGACTGTTAGGTTAATTGGCTTCTCTAAAGTTCCCTTAGGTGTGAGTGAGTGTGTGTGTGAATGCTTGTTTGTCTTGTGTGTCTCTGTGTTGCCCTGCGATGGACTGGCGACCTGTCCAGGGTGGACCCCGCCTCTTGCCCACTGACAGCTGGAGATAGGCTCCAGCACCCCTCATGACCCCACTTAGGATTAAACGTGTCTGAAAATGGATGGATGGATGAAACCTGTATTTATAGAACTGGAGTTCCTCTGAGTAACTACCTTATAAGATTTAAACTTGATGAATCTTAAACAAAATACAGAACAAAAATTATAGTCAGACTGAATCATTTAGTTTTACTTTGTTTTTCTCAACACACCTGTGCTGCTTTGATGAGCTCTGATAGCTCAGTGTGAAAAACAGCTGACCCTAGGCAGTTCTCTACATCCAGTCTGTTCCTCTGCTTGGTTTTGATGTTTTTCACAGCTGAAGGTGAACCCAAACATATAAGTAAAACTTACTTTTGATTGATAAAAGCTTGATTCATTTTTACAAAGTCCTTACAAAGCAAAACTGATCCCAGCTCTATTTTAATTGAATACATAATTAATAAAATATTTTCATGCACCGCTTGCAATGCACTCGCGGACCACTAAATATCATGGTATCAATTGTATTAGTAACCCCGGTTAGCACCCTGTGCTAGGGTATGTTTGTTTGAAAGAAATACCCCCATTTCATCGCTAGATGACAGTCATTTTTACACAATATTCCTTTACGAAAAGTAATCAAATCAAATATTCTGTCAAGACATAATAGAATTATTGAAGTATGCTATCATTATGGAAGATTGTATATATTTTTTTCTTATTGCTTTGTATTTAAAGAGGTATCCCACAGAGAAAATTTGGCTTCAAAGATATTGAAAAGACAGCATTATTTACATCCCAATGTCGCCTACATTGTGTTTAAAAGTGAAATGTGAAAAGCTGTCATTTTATTGGACTAAAGTGGGACACAAGCAGACCAACTAAACACAGCCCAATTTTAACAACTATTTCGGGACTAAATCAAGACCATGCTGGACAAACCAGATTTATCCTAAAAACCAAGGTCTAAATGACATCTGGTGTTCTGGGGGATGTATGGTGTTTGTTGCTTATGTTGCAGTAAATTTACTTCTAGAGAAAAGGGTAGGCAATGTAAGACTCTTTTCCTTCTGCTTCTTTTCATTAGAATTTATTTTATTTTGACCCTGGCAATAAGCCTGAAGGAGAAACCAGAAACCTAGGAAACCAGGAACTTCTTACTCTAAGGCAATGTTGCCTAACTCTGCTACATTGTGCAGCAGTTTTTTAAATGACAAATTTTTAAAGCTTAGATATTCTGGAACACTTTGTCAGAACTTTTAATTTGGTTCATTTGCAACCAGGAAGTAGAAAGCCATTTATGGATATTCTACACTACCTTAAAAAAAAGTATCCTAAATATAAATATGCTGTAATGATTTCAGTCACACTTTACTGGTTTCAGATTTGTCTAGGAATATATTACAAAAGAGACTACAAAAATAAAAACAGTCAGGTAATTTTAGCCTCCACTGTTACTTTAATAACTCACATTTTAGCTGTGTGACACAAGGGGAAATAACTAATGGAGTTTATGCAAATATGTGCCGCTGCTCATATTGGTCAATGTTTCTGTGTAACTCTGAATGTCTGTTCTGACCAGAATGAAAAGAGCTGTTTATGTCTCGTTTGAATCATTTTAAACTAAATGATCATTCATCAAAAAAGTTAGGAAACCATAAAAGCGGAAAGTCAACATACAAAACCAATGTAATATGCTATTTTGCAACATAGAAAACTTGTTACATCAAAGGTTAAATACTGGCCTGACACAAATGTAAGTGGGGCCCATAATTGATTAATGAAGCTTGAGATTAAGTTTGCTTATCTTGAAATGGAATCACCACCTTATTAGACATTTCTCTTATATATTGACATATTTGTTAAAACTTTAGCTCCAAAACAAAAGATCCAAACATTAAAATAACATGATTTACTTAAGAGAAACATCTTTTTGAGGTTTATTTCCAGGCTTGGTTTATTCAAACTGCTTCAAATGCTTTAAAATAAAACATAAAATCAGACAACTGAACAGTAATACGCTTATTTTTTATGCTTGTCTGAACAATTTGTTTTCCCGTAACAAGTATATCAGCTTCCTGTTAATAATGTTTAAGAGAAGCTGCCATTAGTAACCTGTCAGAAATCATGACGTCAGTGACTGTTTTTATCTTTGTGGTTGTGAGCAGCAGCACAGATAGAACTCCATGTAACCCACCAACCAACCAACTAATTAGATCTGGTCTATGAAACATACAAAAAACTTTACATATATGGTCAAAACATGCTAGCCGTGGGGTCTCTTCAGTATGAGTGGGTGTAACGCAGCTAGGTGAATTAGCAGATATTTCCACCTCAGATGTGTTCTATGACAACATAGGTTCCTTTTTTTTTCGATAGAGGGTTTGATATAAAAGATCTTCCCCTAATGTTGCTTTCATCATCCCGCTTTGTGCAGAAGAGCAGTTTGCAGGCTTCCTTGGTTCCAGAGTTCAGTTTGACGCCGTTTAGCTTCTCATCATGTCGACTCGTTCTTACAGCCGCTGGATCGTTCTGCTCAGTCTGGCAACTCTGATGTTCTTCTCAGCATCAGAAGGTAAAAAAAAAAACTAAAAACTTTTCTTTTTTATAAAATGTTCTCCACTTTAACCAGAACAAATATTTTTGAGTTTTCAAAATTTCAAAAGATTTAATTCTAGTTCAATATTTCTATTTTGTTTCTGTAATATTGTTAATATAACTACAGCTAACTTTTTTTAACCTAATGTAAAGTTTTTTTTTTTTTGTTTTTACTATCAATCAAACTTTACTTTTGTATGTTTCCTGTGTTTTTTTCTTTTTAGGGATTTAGCATGTCTTTATTTCAAATATAATTTTATTTAATTCATTTCATTTTAATATAAAATGCATTTTCAGTTTAGAAATTCTACTTTAATCGTTTCAATTGATGTAACTTTAACATCTGACTTGTGGGTTAAAGGTAAATAGCATTTTCTGATATACAGCAAGCTGATCAAAGGTTGTAAAGTTAAAACAAATTAAAACAGATAAAATTAAAATACTGACATAAAAACTGCTTTAACCTAATAAGTATGGATTACAAATCTTCTCACTATTTTATAACAAAATAATATGATTACTTTATAAACTCTTTTAGGTCTTGATTGGTTAAAACTGTAAAAGATTATTTTTCTCTAAGATGTAATCAGTTGATTTGATCCGATAATTAGCTCTACATAAGAACTGTAGACCTATATATATCATGAGAAAAGTGGTAAGAAAATCAATTCTTGCCACGTTTCTCATGACTACTCTTCAGATGCAGGGTTTTTAGAAGAAAAAAAAATGCTATGATGATCTGCAATAAGAATTTCTCCCTGTTTATTTTTTTTGCTGGATGCTGCAGGTTCCAGGTTTATAAGTTTACCCTGCTGGCAGACATGCACAAGGATTTCAATAAAAAAGCCAATCCAGGAATGCTTTAAACAGGTCCCACGACATGGCTGCCAGGGTGGTTATGTGTAAGCATGATAAGACCCATTTCGGTCCTCTTTCACCAGCATTTTGTCAAACTTATTAAATTTTAGTCAGCATATTGATTTCACCGGGTTTTAAAATTGTTATCTGTGTCGTTTTTTACTTTCAGGGTGAAAGACAAGGTGGGCTACATGTATTGTATTAATGAAACTTCACCTTGGATCAACAAGATGATAAGAGAGGTAAGCTTAGTTGCTTAGGAGACATTCATGTTTATAACTTTAGTCAAAATAAAACAAAAATTACGTTAGATAATGTACCAAAGAAAAAAAATATCTATCTCCTAATTATGAGATCTTTTCTCATAATTACGAGATCCTATCTATATATTTGGTTATCATTACTTAAGCTAATAATGTAGCATCTCTCAGAAAATTGGTCTTCATCATTACTTCTTAAGAATATCTGCATCTGTTCCACTGAACAGTTCTCTGTACTGAGGTCTGTCGTGATACACGTTGGAGCGCCACTCCTGATTACCACTTGATCAATAAAGTACGCAGCTATAACCCTGGGATTACTACTAGTAGAATAAGCATGCAGTGATATGACCATACGTGAAAATCCATCAACAGTTCCATTAATACAGATTTCGTATGGTTTTAGTTTTTCACATGAATCGACGTGCCACCTAAAGTTAAGACCTGGTCGATTTAAACGATTCTGAAGCCTCAGCTGCACTCCTTGATGATCTAGGATTTTGAGAAGGTTGTTATTCGGGACACCAACTGACCAGCTGGAATGCATTTCAGATGCATTCATTTATAGCCATAAAGCATCCTGTGGTGGTTTAATTGCTTCTGCAAGAACATCGGACAGTTTAACTCATAATTATGAGATCAGGATCTCGTAAAGATGAGATCTTATCTCGTAATTATGAGATCTTTTTCCATAATTACAAGATAACATCTCATAATTACAAGATACAGATCTCGTAATTATGAGTTAAACTGTCTGATTTTTTCTTCTTTGGTGGATGCAATACGCTTTCGTAATAATGTTATCTATTAAGAAGTGAAAACCCGATGAATCATCCCCCCAACTCCTCCTAAAGTCCTCGCCACATAATTGTTCTGTTAATCTTTGTGTGCACTGCTGTCCCTCCTGAGAAGTACTCAGAAATGTTATTTGTTTAACTCTCATAGTTCCGTCACCACATTTACAACGTATGCAACAACAAGTAGATAATTGTGTCTGATTTAAGTCAGTATTTCTCTCACTGTTGGCCCCCTCGATGTTTTATGTCAAATCATCCCAGGCTACAGAGAGCACAGAGTCAGTTTCTGCTTTTTAAATTGGCAAACGAAGTCTGTTCTCGACTGGTCGTATCTCCCATTTTAAAGATTATTCTGACAAAACAATTACACACCAGAACAACAGAAGCCTCTTCCTCTCAAGGTTCTTTCTGCACATAACCTGTTTGATTGAGGCTGGAATTCCTGTGTGCTTGTGTGATACAAACCATGCTGCACCTCCTTTCCTCACCGTAAAAAGGGAGGAATCACTACAGCATCCATTGACTTAGCATTTTCAGAGTTGTTTTTGTATCTCCTAGCACGCTCTGCCTTCCTAAACTGACCACCAGTTGCGTAACATTTACCTTGTTAAATAAATCAATTGAACTTTATTGATATCACAATGGAGAAATTAACTCTCTGCATTTAACCCATCCCATTTTACACATTTTTACATGCTGGTAAAATATAAATGTAATCTAAATCATAGATTAGTTTTTATTTTAATTATTTCTTATCTAAATGACTTCTTTTTTTCTTTGAAGGGAGGTTTACAGTGTCCTCCTGACATCAGGCCTGCAAAATAAACAAGTGTGGATGACACCAGCGAAGCAGCTATACTCCATTTTCACTCACCTTTTTTGTTTTAATAATTACGTTAATATATTTAAAAGTTGTTTATTCTTTAGTTATTTAAACAATAAAAATTACATGTACATTTGTTGCATTTGATTCTAAATCTGTAAAATACATTAAAATATGTCGGAAATGTTATGTTTTTAATATTAAAGCAGAAAATAAGGCCTGTGGTAATAAGCCTGTGATGTATTTCTTTTTTTAATACAGTGAACTAATGACAGAAAAGCTTGGATATGAAATATACACTTTTTAGCAGGTTTAACAATAATAAAATGTTTTTTAAAACTGTACTTGAAAGACAAGCTGCTGATTGGTTTTCTGTGTGTTCAGGCCGACATAGCATGCTTACATGAATGTAAGTAAGTAATTAGACACTTGTCAATGATCTAACTAATAACTCACATAACTCTTTCATCAGTGTGAAATAAAATCCACCAGGGAAAGTTATTTACTGATATTTTCATGGAAACAAAAATATTTTTCAAATAAACTGCTGCTTTCATGATGATTAAAACAAGTTTATAGTGATCAAAGAGCATCACCAATGCTTTGTTCTGTACAAATATAATGTGCTGACAACAAAATCATACAAAAATCATCAATGGAAGTTAATTTATTAACCAATGGAGGCCTGGATCTAGAATCACACACAAAGTTAAAGTGGAAAAAAACACTACAGGCTGATCCAACTTAGATGTAATGTCTTCAAACCAGGTCACAATGTGGCTCAGTATTGTGTGCGGCCTCCACTTGCCTGTATGACCTCCCTACAATGCCTGGGCATGCTCCTGATGAGGTGGAGGGTTGTCTTCTGTGGGAACTCCTCCCAGACCTGGACTAAAGCGTCCTCCAACTCCTGGACACTCCGTGGTGCAACATGACACATGTGGATGGATCTAGACATTGTTTCCCAGATGTGCTCAATCGGATTCTGGCCTGGGGAATGGGTGGGCCAGTCCATAGCTTCATCGCCTTCATCTCGCAGAAACTGCTGACACACTCCAGCCACATCACGTCTAGGATTGTCCTGCATTGGGAGGGACCCAAGGCCAACTACACCAGCTTACAGTGTCACCAGTCTCACAAGGGGTCTGAGGATCTCATCTTGGTACCTAATGGCAGTCATACTACCTCTGGCAAACACATGAAGGGCTGTGCGGCCCTCCAAAGAAATCCCCCCCCCCCCACCCCCACCCCCCCCCCCCCACACACACACACACCATTACAGACCCCAAAAATTGGTCATGCTAAAGCATGCTGCATGCATCAGATCACTCTCCACGGTCTCTTCAGACTCAGTCCCGTCTGCCACATGTGCCAGTCCTGGTTTGCTCCAACAAATGCCAAGCATCTTGCATGGTGTTGGGCAGTGAGCACAACCCCTATCTATGGACATTGGGCCCTCAAACCATCCTCATGCAGTCAGTTTCTGACCGTTTGTGCATACATGCATATATGTGATTTGCAGGGCTCTGGCAGTGCTTAAAAAAGGCAGAGGTAGCAGTCCTGCTACTTGGTTGTTGCCGTCCCAGAGCCTCTTCCACGCCCCCTTGTTGTACTGGCCGGTCACCTGGTAGCATCTCCCGAATCTGAACACTACACAGACAGACATAGCAACTCTTCTTGCCACAGCTCTTATTATAATAACTGAACTTTATTGATATTGCACTTGAGAAAGTTACCTCTGCATTTAACCCATCCCCTTGTGGACCAGCTGAGCAGCTCATATAGACTCTGTATTTACCAACCCTAAATCGTAGGCCCTTTCATCATCTTCAATATCTTAAGTTTCATTGGCAGAACTTGTGATGGTGAAAACATTTTGTTTTTCATCTGATAACCTACTTTCAGTGCAGCGTTTTTACATTGCATAAAGAATATAAACCAATAGAAATAACTGGTACAGCCTACAAAAGGCTGTAGAATGAGAGCATGCGTTTTTTTATGTATCTGAGGTTGGGGCATTTTTGCTTTAACCGATGTTATCTTAGAACCATCACACCATTTCCTGTTTTGTTTGTACAGGCTGACTCATTTGGGCCCCCTTAAGATTTTATTGGATCTCTATTTAGTGACAGGTAACAATCTATACGACAGCAGAGATCCTGTAGACTGCACTGCAGAGCACATCTAAAACATGAGGACCACTTTCACCATAAGGGGCAAATTGTTGCTGCCCATCTATGTCGTTTGGATCCTCTTCACTGCAGCTGATGGTTAGTTTAACCTTTTGGATTCATTTTATCTAGATGTTTTGTCTTGAGTGCTCACTAGGAGTAAGCTAAATGTTGATGTATTGAAATTGTCTCTAAAAACTTTTATTCGAAGAAATATTTTTTGTATTTTGAAATAATGTTTTTGATTTAAAAAGGACTCCTGCACTCGGTCCAACTTGCATAAGAAGACATTTATTTGTAAAGTTTCTGTGCCAGACCTTCTTTAAGCCTGATCAAGGTCTAGCACCGAAACGTTGCAAATAAATGTCTTCTAATGAAAGTTGGACAGTGTTCTTTTTAAATTTTGGTCCTTTTTCTCTTATGCACCTGTCATGTTATATAGTGTAAGGTACTCTGCAGAAAAATGCTCTTGGAAACACTGACTGACTGTTAAATGCTGACTGACTGTTAGATACTCCAGAGATCTGAAGAAAAAAATCTAATTATATACAATAAAATAACAAATAACAATAAATGGACCAAGCCATTGATTTAACAAGCATTTTCTGTACTACAAATTAGCTTGTCCTCTAGACATGGACGGACTGGGTCCAAAAAATGCCAGGGCCATTTTTTGGTCATGGTGGCCTTCCATGATTAATTATATTTTATAGGGACAAACACAGCATACCAGATGTGCAAGTTCAAAGGTTTCAAACTAAAAAATATAGCCAAAGAATAAACGTGAAAACGTGAAAAAACTAAACTATTCGTTAAGATATCAAACAACTGATCATGTCCTCTTAATTGTTGTTTAAAACAAAAAAAATTTTTTTTCAAACAAACCTAAAATCTGTTAGCCAATTCTGGTATTGTGCGACCAAAAATAGAAGATATACAAAATTATTCAAACAGAAGAAACACTTTTCTAAATACTTTGATTGGATTATCCTTTGACAAATAGATCAACTATTTAATAAGGAGTAATATATTAAATAAACAGCCTTGGGCTGTCACATTGGCATCAACAATATTTTTGAAATTTTTATTTGTTTATGCTTATGCATTCCCACTTATTGTTTTAATTTTTTAATTTTTTAGACTTTAACTTTAAGTCCCGCAGTTTTAAACCGATTTTCAGCAATTTTGGAATCAAAATGTTCAGCTGCAACACAGCATTTTTCACATCCTTTACATTTTGCAAATTTTGCTCTTTTCTTTCACAAAGGACTTTGTCTTTTTAATAATATTTTCAATTCAACTTCTGTCAACTTCCAGCTAAACAAATGCTTTTGGAATTTTTCTTCTGGTAATTTCAGTTTTTTTTTTCCTTTATTCAGTTTCTTTGGCTAATTTTTCTTTTTTCATTCAGCAGAAAAAAAGCATTCCCACTTTGCTGTTTCTCTGAAACAGCTTTTTCTAGTTTTTATTTAGTTTTGAGTTCTGATTTTTTATTCAATTTTTGTTTCAATCATTTAATATTTTTAAGCTAGTTATGTTTTATTTATTTTTTGGAAAATGCTGAGTTTCAGTTTAGTTTTATATCAGTTTTAGTTAAAGTTTGAGTTTTTAATGTAATACGGCTTACATAAAAGGCAGAATAATAAAAATAAAAACAATATATAAGAATAATAAAAATAAAACACATATAAGGTCAGACAGCTGCAGCAAGTTGCTGCCAGCAACACAAAATTACCTGACTGCCGAACTTGCTATCTGCTGGTGTAATGCAGTACGACAAAAGAAAATGAAAACAGCAAAATGGATCTCATATCATTTCATTATAATAGAGCCAAACAAAAACTAAGGACATTTTCTGTTAAAATTCAATGCATTACCTTTTGAAAAACAATTTCCTCCTTGTTTTGTTGTCTTGCAGGCTCATGTCGTGTATGCCCACCCTGCTGTTTTCAGGGGTCAGACCGGATCAAAGGGGAAATCATAAAGTGTTTTGAACAAACAGCAGGAGGACCCTGTTCAAAACATTTCTTTCTGTGAGTACAGCAGACATGAAACATCCCTCCACCTCTCTCAGCTGGAAGCAAGCAGATCAAACTTGAACTCCATCTAGTGGCACATTTTAATACTAGCTGTGTGGTGGCACCACTGATCTCTATCTATTCACTGGATTGCTGATTGCTCGTTGGTAGTATGAGGTTGAAAGGAAGCCACCGGCTTAGACCGGTCGCAAGTAAACAATATGTGCGCTACAGCATCGCACAAAGATGATGTTCTAATTTTCAGGGGGCCTTAAAATGTTAAAATAAAGACAAATTCATCACTTTGAAACACGCTGGCTGTTTCATAGCATCAGTAGATTACTTTAACTTCACAAGGCACATCTCATTGTATAGTCAGTATGAAGCCAATGAAGTCTCTAAATCATGTAATATGATATATTATACAGATCAATGATAATAAAATAAATTGTGTAAATGGAGCACAATAATACAGATGTGCCAAAACTGCTCAACTGATGATGTAGATGTAATATACATGGATTTATTACATGGTTATGGTAATTATAACTTACATGTCTGGTAATGCATGCAATAGATAGATAGATAGATAGATAGATAGATAGATAGATAGATAGATAGATAGATAGATAGATAGATAGATAGATAGATAGATAGATAGATAGATAGATAGATAGATAGATAGATAGATAGATAGATAGATAGATAGATAGATAGATAGATAGATAGATAGATAGATAGATAGATAGATAGATAGATAGATAGATAGATAGATAACATGCAATATGTTTCAGAACATCACTTTTTCAAATGAGAAATGCAACAAACACTTCAGGAACGGCAGTGTCATCCACTTAAAGACTTACCACATTTCAAAGTGAATTGATTTCTATTTACTCCACTTTCTATCTTCTTATGTTAGACACAATGTCTATGGCTAATAAAAGTTACGCTACTTACTATACTACAGGATACATTGAGGTATATATGGATTTTATTGGTTAGTTCATCCACTGACTGTGAAATTACCAGTGGAACGTCTTCCCAAAGCCGGAAACCTGCTTGTTTTTGCAGCCAAATGCTACATGTGTAGGCATTTCTACTGCATGTCTCTGTGGGAGTGGGGAGTACCAATATGGCGGACTGTGGCTTCCCTTTTTTCAGCCAATCAGCAATCCAGTGAATAGATAGAGATCAGTGGGTGGCACCCATAGTAGAAGACATATTTCTCTAAACATTTTTATTAGGGATGCAAGATATAATCGGCCCCCTATCGGTATCGGCCTTAAAACTGAATATCAGACATCGGCCACCCCACCAACATTTAACCTGATATTTGATCAGCTTCTGAGTTTCTAAAAGTCTAATATATATATATATATATATATACATATATATATATATATATACATATACATATATATATATATATATATATATATATATATATATATATATATATATATATATATATATATATATATATATATATATATATATATATATATATATATATATATATATATATACATATATTACTTCTTCTTCTTCCTCAAAAACTTCTTTTTTACAGACTTAAAAACTTCTAAAGACGAGGGAAAAAATATTGATACATTAAAATATCACAATATCTTCATATGCTGATATATTGCCATTTAAAAACACCATATCAATCTATTTTTCTAATGAAATATTGCTATATGTCATCGTTATGCTACGAAATCCCCCGAAAATTCATGAAATTTTGCCATATTTTTATATGTTGATATATTGACGCGGTATCGATCTATTTTTCTAACAAAATCTCACAAGAATTTGCAAAATATCACGAGAGTTTGTAACAGAACGATGAAATTTCACGAGATTTTGAAAGTAAAATAGATCGATACAGCGTTTTTAAAGATCAATTTGATATCAGCATATGAAAATATATTTGAGTTTATTATTTTTCAAAGTGTCAGAAATGGATAACAAAACTGCTTTTTTCAATGACTACTTATTTTTGTCCAGCTTTAACATCGATATCGGTCATCGGCTACATGAGTTTTAAAATATCGGCATATCGGATATCGGCCAAAATCCCAATATCGTGCATCCCTAATTTTTATTGTAGAACATTAAAGTATTTCATGTATTTCTCTCATTTAGTTTTGCACTAACTAGGGAGTATGCTAAGTGAGATAAATGTTTAGGATATTGATAGGAAAGTAGAGCTTGACTAAATGGTCACTGGATCTATGTTTCTAGATGTTGTCTAGATAAAATGTTAATAATTTAAAATGTTTTGTTTGTTTCAGCAGCAATAATCAAACTGTCCAACTGCCATGTTTTTACATTTGTAGAGTTACACTTAAAGGAGGGGGAGAATATTGCATCAACCCAGATTCACACTGGTTTAAAGAGAAGAAAAAGGAGGTGAGTTTGGCTCAAACAAAGCAGCACTAACTTAATCACACAGATCTGTTCAAATCTAAATCTTTATTTGTAGTTTAATAAATAAGTATTGGCTCTCCTGCTAATTTATTCGGCTAATATATATATAAATACCAAAGGTAGCATGAGTAAATAAAACATTTCCAGAAAAAAATACAACAATTAAACATTTAATCTTGTTTAATCCTTTTTGCTGAATCATAGAAATTGAGCTTTAAATAAAGAGTTTTTAGCGTTTAAGATGTTTTTCTAGGTATTTTGGATGAGTTGTTGGCAAGCCCTTTGAGTAATTTTGGTGGTCTGACTTCCGACAAAGACTGTGAACTTCATAATTTTTTTTTGTTTGTTTGTGGGTTTCAGGATCCTTGGGTTTTCCAAAGACTTAGCGATGTCACTTTGTAACCCCATCCAGAATGATCAGTGTGTCACTTTGTTTCTCCCCTGTTCTCGAATTGGTCAGATAAAGAATTAATTTGCTGCTCTTTAGATCCTTTAGCCTACTTCATGTAGTCAAATAGGTCCTATTACAGTTATTTCTTCAGGTCATAGAAGAGATCAGGTTTTGAGACGTCCTCTGCAAAACAACTAATCTCCTGTTTTCTCTTGTTTTATGCTTTTAGTTTCTAAAATTCATTGCTTGTGTTTTTACCTGCTGTGGCAACCTTGATTATATTTGCTCCATATTAACATTTTCTTTACTTACTTTTAGATTGAACTGTTTATTAAATCTAAATTTGTTTGTTCTAATTAGTTTTTTTTTTAGACATAATGAGTCCTGAAAAAAGTAAATGATAAAGTGAAAGATGCACCCCATTGTAGAATTATTAAATACAGCTTTTATAGGCCACACAAATACTCTTATTGGAATTATAAGTAAATGCTGAAAAAGTTTAAAAACAATCTGTCCAACAGTTTTTGGAAAAAAAAAGGCAAATGCAATAACTAAGGAGATTAAGGCCAATAGAAAAATAGTTAATTCATTAAGAAAAAATTTGAATAAATATTTATTTATCTTTCTCTTTTTTTCCCATCACAGGAAAAGCTTTTCTGCTCTGTATACAATGAGAAACCATTCATCAAATCACCAGCTTCTTCAAGCAAAACCAAAGGAGGGACTGCCGTCTAGACGCCTACCTGTGAGGAAGGTGAAATGTCTGAATGTCTGGAAAGAAATTACTTGGTTTAAAAACTAACTTAGTGAAACAGCTTTTGGAGATAGGACTAATTAGAACGGAATAGAATAGAATAAAATCATCCTTTTCTTCCAACAGTGGCAGATTTAAAAAACAGCAAGTGAAAGACAAATGGAAATAAGCAGATACATATTAAGCTAAAAAGAAAAGTGAAATGTATAAGAAACTTTAAAGACGGGGAAAATTTACAGAATAAGAAAATTAACAACAGCTAATTTAAATAACAAACTCAGATAAGATGTTATTTTGGAAAATGTACAAAATAAAGATATATTTATTTAATAATAACTAACTGCTATTTATAGGAATTGCAATAACTATGCGAAAATACACCAACAGCATTGGTGAAAGGGGCATTAGAAGATACAGCCAGCCTTCTTGGTCAAATAATATAATTAGCTTAAATACTGAACTTTCTCAAGGAACCTGAGAAAACAACAAAAAAAACAACAAAATCTTCGATATGTTCGATATCTCTCTGTCTGTTTATCTGTCTTTCTGTGGATAAATATATTTTTTATATAAACATAATTTTGATGTATTAATCTAAGCACAAATACTGTACGCATTGGTCTTTGTTGTACACTTTAACTTGTTAAATAAATATTTTTCCTAATGTTTTAATTTCATGTTTCATTTCAGCACATGAACTGGCAACGATAAAGGCAAGTTAAGGCAAGTTTATTTATTATTTATAACACAAAGAAAAAGAAGCGGAAAGTTATAGCTCCCTATTTGTCTTACTCATTCTCAGTCTTACATTCTTTTCAACAGATTTGTTTTATTGAGTCTTGACTGTGTCTAACCACTGCAAAATCCTTGTTTTGTGACATACAGAAGTTAACCTGCTGGTGATCATTCTTCTCTAGCATCACCCAATTCTAGACCCTCAGTATTGTGTTTTTTTTTGTTTTGTTTTTTATTTTATTTTTTATTGATGCATTTTTGGCCCAGTCCCTGTCTAATTGTTCTTGACCATAAATTTGATAAATTCTCGAACGAATAATTTTAGAACATTTAATACTCCTGGGAATGTCTTCACTGTTATTTTCATTAGTTGATACCAATTCTAAATGTTATTCTTAGGAGTCCCAAAGCTTTAGAAATTAAACAAATCATTTCAGACAAAGAGATGTCAGTAAATTTGTCATTGTATCTTCAATTGTTTTAGTGTGGGACATGATTTGCTGCTTTTTGAATTTTTTTTCTTACTTCACATTGGACTGTTTAACGGCGTTGGGTTCGACACTGCCACCTAGCTGAGAGCTCACCAAGGGCTGGTTGGTCTAGGGGTATGATTCTTGCTTCGGGTGCAAGAGGTCTGGGGTTCAAGTCCCGGACAAGCCCTTCTGTTCTGTTTGGCAATGCATGCAAGTGCACCAGGACAGAAGAACTATAGCTGATTTTTAAAATTCAGCAACTTAAGAAAGTCCCAGTCAAATGTCCACTAAATGGCAGCCCATTTGCCCCAAACCTCCAGCCACTCTTGCATATTGTGTTTACTCTGAATCCACCCTTTCACTGAATTACAGCGTATGACCGGGTGATAACTCTTCTCTTTAGGTGTTAATCTCGCCAAATCATGGACAGAAAGAATATTTTGATACAAATATTGATGTTTATAAATGAATTGTAGGGGACCAGAGAAGGACCAACCAAGGATCCATTAAGGAAAGTGGGGAAATTTTGAATGGCTGCAATTCAACAAATATCAAGGCTAAGACAAAAAGACAGCCCACTTTTTGAAAGAAGTCCACAAACTTGCTTGAAATTATGATCAAGGATTTCTCCTGGATTTCTATCCATGTCCACTCCCTACAAGGCCCTGAAACATAATTCTAGTATAACGAGCCCCTGAAGCAACAAAAGTTTGAATTGTCTAAAAGTAGCAGCCATTGTTCGAAGGCTGTAGGAAAGAGCAATTTCTGTTAAGTAATTTCCTGATTTTACAGTGTTGAGAGTATTCATGCCTGATTGTGATTCTGGTTAAGATTTTATTCCATTCATTTCATAATGTGACAGGGGTGGACAGAGCAGCATATCTTCAGAGATGTTCCGGTTTCTTTGCTTTTAAATTTTAAAGATATTGATCTTTGTATTTTTTGGTGTCTTCAGTACATCTTAAAATTACTTTTATCGACTGATGGTGGTCGGAGGGACTGGTGGCGCCAGTGTACAGCAGCCTCGCTTCTGCCAGTGAGCCCCAGGGCAGCTGTGGCTACCATGTAGTTTGCCACCATTAGTGTGTGAAATATTAGAATGTAGCATTGACCGCTTTGATCAAGTCCACTGATTTGAAAAGCGCCAAATAAGTACAGGCCATTTACCATCAAAATTATTTTAGTATGTTAAATGAAAGCAGAAAAAGCAGAAAGCTTTCTGGAGATAAATACGCTTTCACTTCACTATACATGTATTCCCGTTAAAATTCAGTTTAATACTGTGCAATTAGATTTAATTTAAATATATCAGTTGCTAAAAGCTATGTAATATCCATCTAAGGAATTCTGCCGTTGTTAACTTTGCAGCCTTTCAATCAGTTTTTAGTAAACTGTCTTTGATGACCTGAATCCAATTCACTTCAGTTTCAATTCAGTTTATTTATATAGCGCCAGTTCACAACACACGTGATCTTAATGTACTTTACAATTCAAGTCAAACTTATTCAAAAATTTCTATCTAAGGAAAAACAGTTGATTGCATCGACTCATTGACTCAAATACAATCCCTCACACTAACCATGTTTGTAGCGACAGTGGAGAGGAAAAACTCCCTTTTAACAGGAAGAAAAATTAGACTTTGGTATTTTATATACATTTGGCTTCTCTAACACCAGTTTATTTATTTTTTTTACCAGAAGGACTGCATTTTTGTTGATTAAGATCTTTTTTTTTTTTTTTTTTTATCCCAGTTGGATTACATGGATGAAGAGAACCTGGAGTTGCAGCAATCCTGCGGTGGAGAAAAAAAAAAATCAATGGCTAAGGATGAATTCTGCTTCTTTTACATTTACTGCTTAAAGATAAACAGCTCATATCCGTTTTGGGTTCATTCTAATCCATTTCTTGATGAATAATTTCGAAGCCTTTCTAATTAACACATGTCCTTGTTTTGCTTTGAATTTGATGCTTCAAATAAATCACATAAACTATATCTTTTCTTTCTGGGCTCTTTATTTTCTCTCCTCCAACTAAATATGGTGTTTAGAACATGAACTATAGTTTTTTCTTTTGCTAATGGAAAAATAAAATATTGTACCTGAGTGAATCCAGATAATAAAGTAGGGAGGTGAAGATAATCAAAGTGGCGACATTGTAGTGTGTCTGCTCTGATGCTGCTCTGATGCTGTGTACAACATTTTTTTTTACCAGTTTCAGGTATCAGTCCCTAGGAGTATATTCCTAAACGAAGCCAACTTTTTGCTGGAAATGAGAAAAGGGAAAAAAAAATCTTAAGGAAATGCACATGCATAGGGGCAGGGGCGGAAGCAGACCTAGACCTAAGGCTAATGTCTAGACAACCTGAAGCTGAATCGGTGTTTCCCAACTTGGGGTACGTGTACCCCTATTGGTCCATGAGAGACATGAAATACATGAAAATATTCTTAGGTAGTCAAATAAAATAGGCTGGGATTTGTTCTGCTTTGTTAGGACCCAGTTGAATTAAACAAGCTTTTATCAACCAAAAAGTTTTTCTTTTGGTTCACCTTCAGCTTTGACACACATCAAAACCAAGCAGCGTAACAGACTGGACTGTTTTTCACACTGAGCTATCAGAGCTCATCAAAGCAGCTCAGGGGTTTTGATGAATGTCTATAATCTTTGTCCAGAATTTTGTTCTCAATTTATCAGGTTTAAATGTGATTATAAGGGAGTTACTCAGTTTTATAATTGCAGGTTTATATTGTGATTTTAATTTGTATTTATTTTGATTCCTTAGTAACTTCCAGGCAACATATTTATTTTTTGTTTGAGATCGAAATGATTCAATGTTAAGAATTAAATGCTGAAATTAAAATATTTAGCAAAGTTATTGTACATTCCACTTTTTGACAATTATCAATACTTTAAACTGAGAGGGGTACTCATGGTAAGACAAACAGCCCAAAGTCAAAAAAGGTTGGGAAACACTGAGCTAAATTAAAAAAAAAATGCCTTCTTTTCTCTTTCACAAAACCCCAACTATTCATCTAAAGGTTTTTTGTATTGTTCATTTTATTGGATGAACATAAATGGAATTAGCATAATTACATGATTTATAACTGAAAAAGCATTTTGAACTCAAATCTCTCCGTTTCAACAGCATACAAAGCGTTAGGCTTTATTACCTTTTGCAAATTGAAGATCAAATTTCCCACTGGGCCTGAACTAACCATAGGAATTTCCCCCCAATTTCGCCAGTGTTTAGAGCAGCACTGGACCCATCTCTACCAGGTCTCAATAAACCTGTTAAACCTTCCCCTGGTCTCTCTGTTTGGTTTTCTGCATGTGGGTCAGATCTTTAAATAAAATCATGACAGTTAGTGTTTAGTGTTTTAATTATTCTAAGGAAAAATCATGTTTGTCTAATTTATAGAAGCATTTACTCAATGGGTTTCTTATTATAATCCCTTCTTTTAGATTTTATTACATGTCCTAATTACAATACAAGCCACCAGTTGTCATCTCCATGATACGAGACTAGACTGTTGATGAGTGTTTTGAAAGAGGGTAGCGGCATCAGAGCAAATGACTAAAAGAAACTAGACTAGCTGATAAAGAAGGTCAGCTCTGTTCTCGGAACTTCTCTGGAGATTATTTCAAAAGAGGGATTCTTCATAAAGTGAAGAAGATCATAATGACCATCCTCTTCATCATACTGTTAAATACCAGCAGCGTGTCTTCGGTCAGAGGCTTCTACTGTATGATCCGGTACAAGAGAGATCACTACAGTAGATCCTTCCTGCCAACAGCTGTCAACCCCTGGATAAAAAAAACCCCAAAAAAAACATGAGTCACTGAAACATTTAATTTCCCTTAATAAAGTTTTTATGAATTGAATTACCGGTAAACTCTTGCCGATAATGGATCTTATCCCTCTCAGTCAGTGCTGCATTGATTCTATTGCATTTTCTAAAAAGTTCTCTTCTTTTCATTCCGAATTTAAACCAAAACCGTTAGCATAAACTGAGCTCACTGTAAAAAAAGAGAAACACAGTAGTCATCAAACCTTCTCCCCATGTTGCTATATTTGGGCTTCCGGATGACTACAAACAGTTCACTTCTAACCAGTTGGATATTCTAGCATTTACTTCCTTACTGGCAAGACGGCGTCTCCTTTTTCATTGGAAGTTAACAGTTCCACCTTCTAGTGGCCAGTGGCTTAAAGACACCATGTCTTTTCTAAAATTGGAAAAGATAAGATACTCATTGAAAGGCAACCCTGCTAAATTCTATATCTTATGGGGCCCTATCATGAGATTCTTTCATTCTCTCCAGTCCCCTTTCCTAGATTAGATTAGGTGATGCACCCTACCCCACACCCACCCTCCATTTTTATTTTGTTTCTTTACTTATTTTTATTTTATTTATTTTTATTTTTTATTTTTTATACATTGTATTCTGTTCAGTTTTGTAAGGGAAAAAAACCCCCACAGGAGCTAAATTGTATGCCTTTTATTACGTTACTATCCATATATATGTATGTTCGATATGGCATACCATGTTGTTTACAGTTTAAATTATGTTTGTAATGTCTCTCTTACTCCTAATAAAAATATTAATACAAAAAAAAAGAGAAACAGTGGCATGAACTAAACGATTAAAACAGAGTCATCTGCAAATCTCCATCCTCCAGCACGCATGAAATTGTGGAAAATCTCCAAGATGCGGCACAAGAGCCTGGCCTTAAATTTGCAACCAAACTGAGGGATCAGGTCAAATTACCTCCAGTGCTCATAAACAACTGGGTCTCATGGGAAAGTCAAGCAGACCAGGTCGATGCAGAAGCCTAAAAGAAGTATCTGGTCTAAGAAGAAACAAAGTAAGTATCTCATAGTGTATCACACAGCTTGGTGAAGTATCACATTAAAATGCTGAAAATATCATTTGCTAAATGGTTGTTTAAAAAGCTCCTGTCTCTAAAAGTGACGCTGAGGATATCTATCAAAGGTGACGAAGGTCCAGAAACTACATCCAGTTGCTGTTATTTAAAGAAGCATTCAAGCTATGAGGATTCAGGAAAAAATAAAACAAAAGTGATTTAACAAAAGTGATTTACTGCAATAGTCAAAGATACATTTCTTCAAAAGCAGATGAGATGAAAAAAAGTTCACTAGTGAAATAAATATCTGCATGACTAATGCTGATGTGATTCTTGACTATCTGTGAACCCTGCTGCTGTCCTGCTGGTGAGGAGCCCTAAGCTCTGCTCTGAACTCTTAATTATTCAGGCTCTTTGCTAATTAAGGATAATCCAGGTAAAACCAGAAGTTAACATGCTGTATATAAAAATACACATATGCTTTTTGTCTCGCTGATAGGCACTAAATCTGAATAAACATCTCCTCTTAGGGTTTACCAACACTTTTTAGATTTTTAAAGGCCAAAATAATGAGTGATCTTTTTTCTTTTTTTACTTTCTCGACGATGAGACGTTTACATATTTTTCTCTGTTAATATTTGGCACCCTATCCCATGGGCAGTTCTAGACTGGGGCCAATGGGTTCCAGTGCCCCTGTAAGAACTGGTGCAGACCCTGTTAGTGATGCTGAACATGGTTAAATGGTGGCTATTGTAGATTTCCTATTGGTTGAAAGGATACCAACTAGAAAAGTTTTTCCTCAGTTTAGTTAAACAATAGATTTAAAAAGTTGGGCCAAAGTGCTACACAGAAAAGTTGAGCAACACCGGTAGCTTCTATCACTTTATCAGCAGAAATAAAATAGCTTTTGCATGGTCACATCCTGCTGAATTCAACCACTTACATATTGTTGCTGTTCTAAAACCCAGAGGGGGGACCAAGTCATTGCTGTATATACAAGTGTAGTTCAAAGTTAAACGTAAGTTTGAGTTGAATTAAAGTGATAGACTTTCATTTTAGAGTACAAATCCAAATATTTTATTTTTTTCTATCTATGTCTCTGAATCATGGAATTGTGGGCCTGGAAATTCCCCGAGACATAGACATAGACAGATATCAGAATAATGAATAATAATAATGAATGAATAACTTATTTTCCAAAAAGCGGCAAGAAAAAAAAAAGTGAATAAATAGGTTTTTTGCCAAAAAACGGCAAGAAAAGATATATATAAAAAAAATGAATAAATAAGGTATTTGCCAAAAATCATCAAGAATAATAACTAAGAAAGAAAATTAGTTATTTAACTAAAAGTGCAGCCACCAAAATGGTGTCAGTAAACCTGTGAGTCGCTCGGGCAGCCTACTGGCAGGACAGCCGGACTGTCATCATGGTGGCTGCCTAGTGGCCGGTGCCAATATGCTGCCACCAGAGTGGCTGAGTAGTGCCTGGTGGTGGCCACTGCCGGCAGAGCTTGCCATCGGAGTGGCTGATGGTGACCGCCACTTATTTGCAGATAAACTACTCCGTTCCATCAAGTAAATGTGACATTATAAAAGTTTAAATTCAGTTTATTAAGCAATCACATCACAATATATAAAAAAACAACAATGTAGTTAAAACTACTGTAAATAAGCCATTTGCAGACGAGCCACAACGAGCCACCGGAGCTGCTGCGACGCTGCGACGATTTCAGTTCATTGTCTCTCAACGACTGCCAATTCCTAAGGAGTGGACCAATTCATCCGGTTAAATTAGCATGTTTTCTAAGCCAAAACAAGTTTTTTTTTTTTGGTCCACTCCATAAAGCCACATACTCAACGATATTTCTGACATTTTGAATTGAAATAGCTTCCTGGATGGGAAGCACGACGTCTTTGACTTGGAAACAAATTCCAATGGACTGTTTTTGATCTTTTTTGGAAAGCTTGTATCACGCTGTGTGCCTTTCCTCAGCCACGAGGAAAGAACAACTCCAGGCACCAGACAGGAAGTCAAAGCTTTAGCAAAAAATTATAATTTGTGCCTAATATACAGTAACACTGAGTGGATTCATATGATGCAGAGCTAGTTAATACTTAAGTCTATGTTAAAGATTTTGCTAAGGCCCCTTAAGGTCTCTTTGAAAAGCTTGTACCTAGGAGTGCAGTTTTAGAAATGATGAGCATCTGTTGCTCTGGTGCCCAAAGTCTGCTATTGGCTTCTGTGCTGGTCTTTTTTTCTGCCCTCTCTAGCAATTGATAGGAAACAGCAACTTAAAGGTGCAATAGGAGATCTTTCTGACTCATTTTTTACCATGTGGTTTAAAGATCTCCCCACAGCCGCTTAGCAAGCAGTGAGATAGAAGGTCTGATCGTGAAAGTAAAATAAATGGTACCCGCTACAGTGATAGGGTGGCCATTTCTATAGCACCAAAAAGGAGGACATTGTGCGGCATATCAATAAATTACTAAGGTGTACATACACTATATTGCCAAAAGTATTTGCTCACCCATCCAAATTATTGGAATCAGGTGTTCCAATCACTTCCATGGCCACAGGTGTATAAATTCAAGCACCTAGGCATGCAGACTGTTTTTACAAACATTTGTGAAAGAATGGGTCGCTCTCAGGAGCTCAGTGAATTCCAGCGTGGAACTGTGATAGGATGCCACCTGTGCAACAAATCCAGTCGTGAAATTTCCTCGCTCCTAAATATTCCACAGTCAACTGTCAGCTGTATTATAAGAAAATGGAAGTGTTTGGGAACGACAGCAACTCAGCCACGAAGTGGTAGGCCACGTAAACTGACGGAGCGGGGTCAGCGGATGCTGACGCGCATAGTGCGAAGAGGTCGCCAACTTTCTGCAGAGTCAATCACTACAGACCTCCAAACTTCATGTGGCCTTCAGATTAGCTCAAGAACAGTGCGCAGAGAGCTTCATGGAATGGGTTTCCATGGTCGAGCAGCTGCATCCAAGCCATACATCACCAAGTGCAATGCAAAGCGTCGGATGCGGTGGTGTAAAGCACGCCGCCACTGGACTCTAGAGCAGTGGAGACGCGTTCTCTGGAGTGACGAATCGCGCTTCTCCATCTGGCAATCTGATGGACGGGTCTGGGTTTGGCGGTTGCCAGGAGAACGGTACTTGTCTGACTGCATTGTGCCAAGTGTAAAGTTTGGTGGAGGGGGGATTATGGTGTGGGGTTGTTTTTCAGGAGCTGGGCTTGGCCCCTTAGTTCCAGTGAAAGGAACTCTGAATGCTTCAGCATCCCAAGACATTTTGGACAATTCCATGCTCCCAACTTTGTGGGAACAGTTTGGAGCTGGCCCCTTCCTCTTCCAACATGACTGTGCACCAGTGCACAAAGCAAGGTCCATAAAGACATGGATGACAGAGTCTGGTGTGGATGAACTTGACTGGCCTGCACAGAGTCCTGACCTCAACCCGATAGAACACCTTTGGGATGAATTAGAGCGGAGACTGAGAGCCAGGCCTTCTCGTCCAACATCAGTGTGCAACCTCACAAATGCGCTTCTGGAAGAATGGTCAAAAATTCCCATAAACACACTCCTAAACCTTGTGGACAGCCTTCCCAGAAGAGTTGAAGCTGTTCTAGCTGCAAAGGGTGGACCGACGTCATATTGAACCCTATGGATTAGGAACGGGATGTCACTTAAGCTCATATGTGAGTCAAGGCAGGTGAGCAAATACTTTTGGCAATATAGTGTAAGAATCGGGTAAAGTCACATTTATAGCACAATTCTTAGTAGTTTAAAGAGGATGCTTGTGTAGCTGAATAGAACAAAATATTAAAGAAATGTAAAAAAGAATTGGTTCCCAGCATTTGTATTTATTTAATACATTGTGGTGTTTAAAAAGTGACCATTTTTTAACACGATTAATTTGCGCAGAACTGCTGCAATTGATCATAAAGCAGTTGTTTGGAAAAGAAGCTCGAGAAAGAGCAAGAGAATAGGACGATGCCAACTGCAAAAAGTGGCTGGAAAAGAGGAATTCATGACATGGCTGCAGCCTGTCGAGAGTAAAGATGATTTCACCATGTTCTCTATCTATCCATATCTATATATATATACATATATATATATATATATATATATATATATATATATATATATATATATATATATATATATATATATATAAACTTGAGTCATGGAACTGTGCTTACAGCTCCTTATTTCATGTAAACTAATAACTTGTGTACATGATACTTGTTGATGGCATTAAAATTATTTCTAATAGCATTAAAAGAGCATTAAATTAGAGTTCCTCATTCCTGTATAAAACCTGTGAACGCTTAATTTAATCTGACATATTAAAAAAATCCCCATCATCATCCAGCAGATGTTCAGTTTCTGCCCAAATATTTTCTTTCTGTTGTGGATTTTTGTAACAGGGATAACTAGGATCATACATAGTTTGTATGAACTCTGTTTATTCTCTGCTTCCAAACTCATCATCTCTTCATCCATTCCTGCAATAAGAATTTTCTTTTAAAGTTGTGAGATTCACTCTAGAATCTCACAACTTCTTCCTGGTCTGTTGAAGCACCAATAGTCTGCATCAACTTATTTAATTAATTGCTCTTAGTTTTTGGGAATATATACGAACTATGCTCTAATTTCTAGATACCGATCTGTTTTTACTATAATTTAATTTGACAAACCGGGTCTTCTCTACATTCTTTTTTCTGTTTGGTGTGATTGCAATAGCAGGTCTTGATCTGGACGGACCGGAGGGGAGCAAAAAATAGCTCAGCTCCGTATTTTGACGGTGAAGGACGGAGAAGACGTACGTGGGCGGTGACGAGCGGAGGATGTGGAACAGCTCTCATTGATTTACATGACAGACAAGTACTCTGCACGACGTACGTGAGCAGGGCGGAGCGCTGACGGAGTATGTGGAATCTGGGGGTAAAGGAGGACAAATACAGCGCCGGACGCCGGACAGTGCAATGAAAATCCGGACTGTCCGCCCTAAAGCCGGACATCTGGCCACCCTATACAGTGAGGAATCAATGAATAACCCCAACCAATCAAAAAACATGGTCTGTTGGTTCCTGATACGTCAATCGTGGTCGTCTACTTGTCACTCCCCCTGTGCGCGTACCCTGACACATGAATGAATCAACCCCAGTGCTCATGCAGGACGCCATGGCTGGAAGCTAGCCACTGCTACGGCCACACCTATGGGGGGAGGGCTGCTGACTGGACGGGCCGGGCATTGGAAACGAGCTGTGAGCCCAGGGCTGGTCCGGGAACCCTGGCTCGCTCTGTCCCCAGCCCCGGAGCTCACAGCTAGGTTCTGCTGCACTGTAGTCGACCAAAATCCTGGACGATTTTGAAATTCACCCTGGACATTTTTTTAGGTATGAAAAGTAGGACATGTCCGGTGAAAAGCGGATGTCTGGTCAGCAGCAAGAGCAGCAAAAACACGCTTGCTGCTTCATTTTTTATGCTTGTACAAGTTTAGTTCTGATTCGCGGCTGAAGCATCTTTTCTGCTGCGGCTGTGCAGTGGAAAAAGTGGGTCTGATGAACATTGGGCCGAGCTACCCTATCTTTTCTTTGCCTTTAACAATGGCAGCTATATGTGCTGTGATCAGTGGGTAAAAAGTTGTTTGAATCTATTTTTAAGTGAGAAAGTCCACCTGGAAACATCATCAGTGCAGTCAGTTCATCCAGATTACCATCCTGCCTTCAAATATTATTTCTGTCAGAGCCGCTAAGACCCGTACACCTGCGGTGCGCTGTCACTAGGAATCCCATTCAACAGCAGCATATGGCCCGGTCATCTCTTTGCGGTTTCCCGCAGCGGCTGAAAGGCGTTTTTCATGTATGTGATCCAAACTGCAGGCACCAGGATAATTTCAGTATTTTAAGTTATTTTAGGCAATAATAAACTGTTTCAGAGAAGTGATCATAGAGCTCTGCATTGGTGCATCAGCGCTGCAGACAGCATTTGTTTTTTATTATTTTTATTCTTTATTATTTTTATCACTGTTTGACCTAATCTTTCCAGCCTGAATGACATTTGAAGGTATTTGCTGTAGAAACTGGTGCATTGCAGAGAAGATTATTTTGCTACCCCAGTTGATGTTGCTCATGTAGATGAGGGGTAAGGAGATTGATGGCCCCATCTCTGAGTTGGTATCCATAGCCAGACTTGTTGACTAGTTGCCTATTGGGGTTCAGGCTTTTGCTGTGGGGACAGAGTACTGTATCTCTGTTTCATGTTTTACCTCTGTAAGCTTGCAACTGGTCAATGTCATATCCTCCTTTAGCTTTAAGGAGTTACATGTGCAGTAGTTGATGAGTGCATAAAAATACACCGGGTAAGTGCTGTCTCTTAGGATTGACTTTTTCCTGCCTAAATACCATAAAACTTGTATTCACCTCTTTCTCTCAAGTAAAAATAAGACATGTCTCAACCTAAGTCAGGGGGCTCTTTAGAATGACTTTCTACAGCCAAGACTCAGGCTGCTTTTTTTGAAGAAATGCAAAAGTGCATCTTGTTGTAATTGCAGAGCAAAGTCAATTTTTTTTTCTTAATAAACAGCCAGTTGTTTTACTATTGGTAAGGCAGTGTCTTTCATTGCATTTTTCATTTCAATTTTAGTAGATAAAATTAAGAATATGCGAAATTAGATATTTTTCCACGTTTCGGCTGCATGATAAAAAGATTGGACACCACTTTTCTGATAAAACTGATTACCATTGAAGTTTCACTCTATGTATCAGTGCATATCTTAATGATGATTAAGATCCTTCTGTGTTTCCTTCCCAGAAATATCTTTGAGGTTTCTGATCTAAAATAGCAACCCATGAATTGTGCAACGCTATCTCAGAGCAAGGTAACCAATAGCACATCTATAACTGTTGTACTTATATCTTAGATATGCAACAAGAACTAGTTCAGGCTGGTTCATAGTGTGATCTCTGACAATGTGTTTTTTTCTGGTATGCCAACTTCCTGTCATTGTGCACCCTTCAGAAAAGAGCTATCCAGATAATTCATAAGGCTGACTACATAGATAGACTACATCTCAGAGAGTTTCAAACCATAAAACTAATGTATAAAGCTAGGAAGAAACAGCTACCAGGCAGCATTCAACAACTATTTGCTGAGAGAGGGAGGGTTTAATTACAGATATAATCTACATTTCAAAATCTTACGCCCAAACAAACATGAAAATAATGTGCATTTCAATAAATGGTGTGAAAGTATGAAACAAACTTAGTGCTGCCTTAAAGCATTGTCTAAGCATGAAAATGTTTAGGAAAGAGTTTCAATCTGAAGTTCTTAAAAAGATAGTAGATGAAGGAAGGGTGGTGGACATTAGTGGGTAATCTTAGTCACTGTAGATAGGTGCACAAATATTTTTGCAATGGCTGTGGTCATGTGGGCTGTGAGTTATAATTGTACAATTAAGGATATGTGTTGGATGTGTGAATAAGTGAATTATTATGTACCTAATATGTATACAAGCTTATTTAGCTGCTCACTAAATGGACTTTTGGAGCAGTATAGCCCAGTAATTAAAATAGGACTTTGGAATATTGCTTTGGACTATAGGAAGGTAAAGGGGTATGATTAAAGAATTGTTACGTCTTCATAACCTCTTTTCAGAAAAAAGTACTGAATTATATGCATAACAATTGTATTTGTAATCAATTTTAATATTGTATCCTAAATTTGTGTTTTTTATTATATTGTATTACTTTTTACTGATCTATCGGAAAGAAAGTTCATTTGTAATGTCTGTGAAGATTCTCTGTCATCCAGGTCATGGTCAAGGTCAGTTTAGGCAGCTGCATGTGAAGTTTTCTAGAAGACATTTCACCTCTCATCCAATAGGCTTCCTCACTGAGATTAATATACTGTAGGTCTAGGAAAGAATTTGTCATGATGGGTTACTGAGAGGCCCAAGATGCAGAACACCACGGAGACAGAGTAAAAGTTTAACAGGTTTATTGTTTCACAAGCACATGGAAATAACACTGGTACTGGTTCAGGCCTGGGGGCTGGTTCACTGGAGTCTGTGTGGGAGACAGTTCAGTTAGCGTTGGATCAGTTGAGTTTGAGGTTTTCAGGTTTGTACCTTGAGGAGTCCTGGTAAAGCCTTGAGGGAGGAACTGTTGGGTCCAGAGATTGTATTGTTCAGCAGAGTTCGATTACTGCTTCAGCGTCTTACTTCTAGCGTGAAGCCTTTTACAGCTGCTTTTTGTATCTCTGCTTCTGTCTCCTTGAACCCCAGTCGGCCTCGGCAGATGGCCGCTCACACTGAGCCTGGTTCTGCTGGAGGTTTCTTCCTGTTAAAAGGGAGTTTTTCCTCTCCACTGTCGCTACAAGCATGCTTAGTGTGGGGGATTGTATTTGAGTCAATGAGTCGATGCAATCAACTGGTTTTCCTTAGATAGAAAACTTTGTATCAATTTGACTGTATGATCTGGTTGAACTGTAAAGTGCCTTGAGATGACATGTGTTGTGAATTTGGCGCTATATAAATAAACTGAATTGAATTGAATTGAATTGAATTGAAGGCAGACCTTGGTTCTGAGTTTCCATCTCTTAGTCCAGAGCTGCATGGGAATCCAGAGGAGAGTCTTCAGGTTTGTCTCAGAGGGCAGGCTCGGCAGGTTAAGCTCTTCCAGAGCTTCACAGGAGAAAAACAGGATTCCTGAAAGCAGAGACAAAGGGTTAGAATCCAATCTGGATTCAATGGCAACAAAGGTTCTCAGGAGATACTAGGCTTAGGTGCTAACAAACTGGATTTAACACTGCGGCGTCGAGGCAAGGTCTGAAGACAGCTTATATACTGTAGATCCTCTGATGATGAGATGCGCCTCAGGTGTGTCGAAGGCTCAGCTCAGGAGGATCCATGACGGACTCTGCTGGAGAGAGATGGAACTTCTCCAGCTCCCAACAGAATTAGGGGAAAAATCTAAAGGAGGCTCTAATCCCTCCTTCTAAATGGGCCTTAGAGGTTACATGGGGGTAGTTAATGGATGTTATGGGCTTCCAATGGGTCATAACTCCATCGTCGGAGTGGTTTCGGTCATATTCCTCTTAGAAGCGTGAGTCAGGTGAGGGCAGATGAGAGGTGAATGTTTTGGGTATTTTTCCTAAAAATGCTTCGTAAGTAAGTGAATATGCCAGCCCCCCACTGTCTGAGACCTCCTCCTCTGTTGAGAGATGTTTTTTACAGGTTTACATAGATGGCCTCCTTAACCCCTCTCTCAAACCTGTCATGATGGGTTCACTAGTGAGACCCAGTTATGCAGAACACCACAGAGACGGAAACAGAAGTAAAAAGGTTTAACAATGTTTATTGTCACAAGCACAGAGTTAACCACTGGTTCTGGTTCAGGCCTGGGGAACTGGTTCACTGGAGTCTGCGTGGGAGACAGTTCAGTTAGCGTTTGCTCAGAGGAGTTTGATTCAGACAGTTTCAGATTTGTACCTTGAGGGTTCTTGGTTAAAGCCTTGAGAGGGAAACTGTTGGGTCCGGAGATAGTTTGTTCCGCAGAGTCCGTTAGCTGCTTCAGCGTCTTACTTCTTGAGAGTGAGCTGACCTTGGCTTTTGAGTTTCCAGCTCTTGGTCCAGAGCTGCATGGGAATCCAGAGAGAGACTTCAGGTTTGGCTCAGAGGGCAGGCTCGGCAGGTTAAGCTCTTCCTGAGCTTCACAGGAGAAAAACAGGTTTCCTGGAAAACAGAGGCAAAGGTTAGAATCCAGTCTGGATTCAAAAGTCAACAAAGGTTCTCAGAGATACTAGGCTTAGGTGCTAACCAACTGGATCACACTGCGGCGTTGAGGCAAGGTCTGAAGACAGCTTAAATACTGTGGATCCTCTGATGATGGAATGAGCCTCAGCTGTGCAGGAGGCTCGGCTCAGGAGGATCCACGGCGGACTCTGCTGGAGGAAGGTGGTACTTCTCCAGCTCCCAACAGTACCCCCCCCTCAACGACCGCCCGTTGGCGGTCCGGAAGATGTCGATGGACAGGAACGCTCGTACTCCTCGATGAGCGATGGAACAAGGATGTAGGAGCCAGGAACCCACTGGCGATCCTCCGGGCCGTAGCTCTCCCAGTCGACGAGGTACTGCCAGCCGCGACCTCGCCGACGGGAGTCCACAATCCGGCGGACGGTGAAGGCGGGATGACCATCGACTTCCAGGGCGGGTGGAGGGGAGTCGGATGGTGGGCACAGAGGACTTGAGACTACTGGTTTCACTTGGGAGACGTGGAACGTGGGATGAATACGAAGAGTCGGGGGAAGTTGAAGGCGTATGGCTGATGGGTTGATGACCTGAGAAATCTTATATGGACCGATGAATTTTGGAGAAAGTTTACGAGACATCCCCTTGAGGGGGATATCTCGAGTGGATAGCCATACCTCTTGGCCCACGGAGTACTCAGGGGCGGGACGTCTTGAGGGTTGTGATGGTCTCTTTCCATATGCGTTGGCACCTTCTGATGTGCTGGTTGACTGACTGGACCGATATCTCTCTCTTGGTTGCGGGAAAAACTGGAGGTTGGTAGCCGAGACTGACCTGAAACGGTGACTGGCCGGTGGAAGCAGATTTTAGAGAATTGTGTGCGTATTCTATCCAAGTTAGATACTGGCTCCAGTCGGTGGGATTGCTTGATGTCAGGCAACGGAGGGTTGACTCTAGTTGTTGGTTCATCCTCTCAGTTTGGCCGTTGGATTGAGGGTGATAACCGGAAGTCAGAGAGGACTTACAGTCGAGAGCGGAACAGAAAACCTTCCAAACTTGGGATATGAACTGGGGACCACGGTCTGAGAGGATCTCTTGGGGAATGCCATGTAGACGGAAGACGTGTTTCACCAGGAGCTGGGCGGTTTGAAAAGCTGTGGGAAGTTTCCTGAGAGGGATGAGATGACAGGATTTCGAGAATCGATCAACGATGGTGAAGATTGTGGACATACCTCGGGAGATGGGAAGACCAGTGACGAAGTCGATAGCTATACGGGACCATGGACGCGAGGGAACTGGAAGAGGTTGTAACAGGCCTGAGGGAGGTTGGTGTGAGGCTTTATTTCTTGCACAGGTGGAACAGGCCAACACATACTCTTTGACATCTCTGTGAAGAGTTGGCCACCAGAAACGTCTTGAAATCAAAGCGACGGTTCTGCTCACCCCCGGATGGGCAGAGAACTTAGCAGCATGCATCCACTGTATTAGGCGAGATCTGACAGAAGAAGGTACATAGGTTCGGTAAGCAGGACCATTACCTGGGTCAGGTTCCGAAGCTAGGGCGGAATTAATTAGATCGGTGATCTCCCAGGTAACCACTCCAACAGTGGATGATGCGGGAAGGACAGGTTCAGGCAGTTGTGGGTTGATCAACGGAGTATAGACGAGAGAGAGAATCGGGTTTGACATTCTTGGATCCGGGTCTGTAGGAGATAATAAGGTTGAAACGAGAGAAGAATATGGACCACCTTGATTGACGGGGATTGGCTTGTTTAGCTGACTGGATGTAAGCAAGGTTCTTGTGATCCGTCCAAACAAGAACCGGGTGCTCAGCTCCCTCCAGCCAGTGTCTCCATTCCTCCAGTGCCAACTTGATGGCCAATAGTTCTCGGTCTCCAACATCGTAGTTTTGCTCTGCGGAGGAAAGTCTTCGAGAGAAAAAGGCACAAGGATGAATCTTTTTATCAGTGTCGAGTCTTTGGGATAAGACTGCTCCAACACCAGAGTCGGAAGCGTCTACTTCGAGGATAAATTGTTTAGAAGGATCAGGCTGGATTAACACGGGTGCTCTGGAAAACAAAGATTTCCGTTTCTCAAATGCGGTTTGTGCCTCAGGGGTCCATTGAAAGGTTTGTTTGACTGAGGTTAAAGAGGTTAGTGGAAGAGCTGTCTGGCTATAGCTCCTGATGAATCGGCGATAAAAATTGGCGAAACCCAGGAATCTCTGCAGCTGCTTGTGGTTTTCAGGAACCGGCTATTCCAAAACTGCCTTAATTTTATCCTCAGAAGGCTTAACCTGCCCGCCCTTGAGCACAAACCCCAAAAAGGTGACTGAAGGCTGATGAAACTCACATTTCTCGGCTTTGACAAAAAGTTTGTTCTCCAGTAATCTTTGTAACACAAGGCGGACATGTTTCTTATGCTCAGAGAGGTCTTTAGAGTAAATGAGTATGTCATCTATGTAGACGAACACGAAAACATTTAAAAAGTCTCTGAGAACGTCATTCACTAGAGCTTGAAAACAGGCAGGAGCATTCGTTAGACCAAAGGGCATGACCAAATATTCGAACTGGCCCAAGGGGGTCTTAAAGGCTGTTTTCCCCTCATCTCCATCACGGATCCTAAGAAGATGATAAGCGTTCCTCAGATCTAGTTTGGTGAAAACAGTTGCCCCTTGTACAGGTTCAAAAGCTGAGGCGAGTTGTGGAAGAGGGTACTTGTTTTTAATAGTTATTTGGTTCAGGCCTCTGTAATCAATACATGGTCTTAAAGAACCGTCCTTCTTGCCTACAAAAAAGAACCCTGCACCCAACGGAGAAGAAGATGGGCGAATTATCCCAGCAGCTAAAGACTCATTTATGTATTTTTCCATAGTTTCTCGTTCAGGTTTGGAAATATTGTATAGTCTGCTGGTGGGTAGAGGTGCTCCAGGTAATAGCTCGATAGCACAGTCATATGGTCTGTGTGGTGGAAGGGACGTAGCACTGACCTTACTGAAGACAGGAGCCAAATCATGGTACTCAGAAGGGACAGAAGAAAGGTCAGGAGAGTCCATCTCCCCCCCACCTCTAGGAGACCCCACCACGGGGGCTGCCGAACGGAGGCATGTTTCGTGACATAACGTTGACCACGACTCCACATGACGATCAGTCCAGTTAATATGCGGATTATGTTTCTCCAACCATTCGAATCCAAGCACCAGGGGAGAGCATGCGGAGGGAAAAACAAAAAATTTTATGGTTTCATGATGATTACCAGAGAGAAGTAGCTCGAGAGGTTGAGTTTGATGGGTAACCTGGTGGAGTTTTTTCCCATCAATAGCTGAGACACTAAGAGGCTGGGTCAGGGGAATAGTTTCAATTTGAAGCTGCTGGACAAGGTTTGAATCAATTAAATTTCGTTCACAGCCTGAATCGATGAAGGCAGAGAAAGAGAGGCTTTGATTAGAGCAAAACAAAGTGGCAGGGAGCATCAGTCGAGGAGATTTTTTAGAGTTATCATGGCCCACCAGACTCCTCAGAACCTCTGGCGGGCCCTGGCTTTTGATTTAGCTGGGCAAGAAGCGATGAAGTGACCTCTCTCACCACAGTAGATGCATAGTTTGCTCAAAAAACGTCTTTGTCTTTCCTCTGGAGTGAGCCTGGTATGTCCCACCTGCATGGGTTCGGCATCCATTTCTCCGGAATGAGAGGCCTGAACAGGCAAAGGGAGAGACTGGGCTTTAGATCTCGGTTTAGACAACTGTTCTGTGGGAGCAGAAAAACAGTCACATTATTAGACGCAGGGGCAGAGGAAAAAGAACCCAGACTCTTAGACTTGGAACTGTTTCTAGCTCGGATTCTGTTGTCCAACTTAAACGTCGGACGGATTAATTCCTCAAGTGTTGCAGGTTTGTCGAGGGTTGCTAGTTCATCCTTGATGCTTTCATTCAAAGCCATAAAATAAGCCCCCTTCAGAGCGCTTTGATTCCATCCGGAAGCTGCCGCTTTAACCCGGAAGTTGATGGAGAACTCCGCCACTGTGGAATTTCCCTTTTTAATGTTGAAAAGAGCACGAGAGTCAATGGTTTGATCAGTCTCTTGATTGAATACCTGAGAAAATTCAGAAATAAACTCAGTGTATCGGCAATCGAGGCTTTCGTCGGAGGCAAACCTTGCCTGAGCCCACTCCAGGGCTCTTCCTGTCAATTGGGAAAGAATGAAAGTTATCTTTTTATAATCCATAGAAAAACTGCCAGGAGAGTTCTGAAAGATTAAACGGCATTGAAACAAAAATCCCTTGCAGTCTTTCATATTACCAGAGAATTTTTCAGGTAGGCTTGGGCGGAACTCTGATGACGTCACTGCTGGTGACCTTGGAGGTGGAACTGGACCCGGAAATGGTTGAGCTGCTGACGTGGCATTAGCATTGCTCATAAAATTAGCATAACTCTTAAGCATAAACGATATAACTCACGGAGGGTTTGAGTTTGTCCCTGGATTTGGGCATCTTGCTCCTCCAATCGACGGCGGAGGTGATCTGCTGGGCCTTGTGTTTGGCCGCAGTGTTCTGTCATGATGGGTTCACTAGTGAGACCCAGTTATGCAGAACACCACGGAGACGGAAACAGAAGTAAAAAGGTTTAACAATGTTTATTGTCACAAGCACAGAGTTAACCACTGGTTCTGGTTAAGGCCTGGGGAACTGGTTCACTGGAGTCTGCGTGGGAGACAGTTCAGTTAGCGTTTGCTCAGAGGAGTTTGATTCAGACAGTTTCAGATTTGTACCTTGAGGGTTCTTGGTTAAAGCCTTGAGAGGGAAACTGTTGGGTCCGGAGATAGTTTGTTCCGCAGAGTCCATTAGCTGCTTCAGCGTCTTACTTCTTGAGAGTGAGCTGACCTTGGCTTTTGAGTTTCCAGCTCTTTGTCCAGAGCTGCATGGGAATCCAGAGAGAGACCTCAGGTTTGGCTCAGAGGGCAGGCTCGGCAGGTTAAGCTCTTCCTGAGCTTCACAGGAGAAAAACAGGTTTCCTGGAAAACAGAGGCAAAGGTTAGAATCCAGTCTGGATTCAAAAGTCAACAAAGGTTCTCAGAGATACTAGGCTTAGGTGCTAACCAACTGGATCAACACTGCGGCGTTGAGGCAAGGTCTGAAGACAGCTTAAATACTGTGGATCCTCTGATGATGGAATGAGCCTCAGCTGTGCAGGAGGCTCGGCTCAGGAGGATCCACGGTGGACTCTGCTGGAGGAAGGTGGTACTTCTCCAGCTCCCAACAAAACCATCTTTTGTCCCTGGCCAGGATGTGGACGTTGTTCTCCTCAAACGACTGTCCTTTGGCCTTCAAGTTTAGGTGAACAGCGGAGTCCTGTCTTGAGGAGTTGACCCTTCTTTGTTGAGCATACACCTGTGTAGCGGTTGCTTGGTCTCTTCAATGTACAGGTCTGTGCATGCATATCTTAATGATGATTCAGATAGTTTGTATCTTTCTGTGTTTCCTTCCCAGAAATATCTTTGAGGTTTCTGATCTAAAATAGCAACACATGAATTGTGCAACGTTATCTCAGAGCAAGGTAACCAATAGCACATCTATAACTGTTTATATCTTATATCTTATATCTTAGATATGCAACAAGAACTGGTTCAGGCTGGTTCATAGTGTGATCTCTGACAATGTGTTTTTTCTGGTATGCCAACTTCCTGTCATTGTGCACCCTTCAGAAAAAAGCTATCCAGATAATTCATAAGGCTGACTACAATGAAGACAAACCTGCTCAAATTCTCTGACCTCATAGTTTCAAACCATAAAACTAATGTATAAAGCTAGGAAGAAACAGCTACCAGGCAGCATTCAACAACTATTTGCTGAGAGAGGGAGGGTTTAATTACAGATATAATCTACATTTCAAAATCTTACGCCCAAACAAACATGAAAATAATGTGCATTTCAATAAATCGTGTGAAAGTATGAAATGAACTCAGTGCTGACTTAAAGCATTGTCTAAGCATGAAAATGTTTAGGAAACAGCTCAATCTGAATTTCTTAAAAAGATAGTAGATGAAGGAAGGGTGGTGGACATTAGTGGGTAATCTTAGTCACTGTAGATAGGTGCACAAATATTTTTGCAATGGCTGTGGTCATGCTGGCTGTGAGTTATAATTGTACAATTGAAGATCTGTGTTGGGACGTGTGAATAAATGAATTATTATGTACCTAATATGTATACAAGCTTACTTTGGAATATTGCTTTGGACAACAGGAAGGTAAAGGGGTACGATTAAAGAATTGTTACTTCTTCATAACCTCTTTTCAGAAAAAAATACTGAATTATATGCATAACAATTGTATTTGTAATCAATTTTAATATTGTATCTTAAATTTGTGTTTTTTATTATATTGTATTACTTTTTACAGATCTATCGGAAAGAAAATTCATTTGTAATGTCTGTGAAGATTCTTTGTCATCCAGGTCATGGTCAAGGTCAGTTTAGGCAGCTGCATGTGAAGTTTTCTAGAAGACATTTCACCTCTCATCCAATAGGCTTCCTCACTGAGATTAATATACTGGTTTAGGTTTAGCAAAGAATTAGGGGAAAAATCTAAAGGAGGCTCTGATCCCTCCTTCTAAATAGGCCTTAGAGGTTACATGGGGGTAGTTAATGGATGTTATGGGCTTCCAATGGGTCATAACTCCATCATCGGAGTGGTTTCAGTCATATTCCTCTTAGAAGCGTGAGTCAGGTGAGGGCAGATGAGGTGAATGTTTTGTGTATTTTTCCTAAAAGTGCTTTGTTAGTAAGTGAATATGCCAGCCCCCCACTGAGACCACCTCCTCTGTTGAGAGATGTTTTTTCCAGGTTAACAAAGATGGCCTCCTTAACCCCTCTCTCAAACCATCTTTTGTCCCTGGCCAGGATGTGGACGTTGTTGACCTCAGACAACTGTCCTTTAGCCTTCAAGTTTAGGTGAACAGCAGATAAACCTCCTTTGTTGAGCCTTACACCTGTGTAGCGTTGCTTGGTCTCTTCAATGTACATGTGCTCTCTTCACCACACAGAACGGTGCTTCAGTTGTAATATGTCCTCATTGTCATGTCAAGCAGGATTTACCTGCTGAAGATCTTTATTCTTGCATGAATGTTATAACTAAAATGCCTCTATGATTAACTTCACCGATCTCTTTTGCTAACTGGAAGAATAGGAAAATATTTTTCTGTTCACGCTATAGAGGATACTTCTAGGAGAAGAGAAAATAAAGAGCATGGAAACAAAAAATATATTTTAAGTGATTTATTTCAAGTATCTTATTCCAAGCAAGGGGAATGTGTGCTATGTAGGAAGGTTTCAAAATCCTTCATCAAAGTACACTATATTCAGAGTGCGAAATACGGGGGGGTCCGGGGGGGCTCGACCCCCTGAAAGCCTCAAAAGCTAAATTTAAAGGGGGTCTTAAATTGTGTCAAAAACATTTTAAATAAAATGTTCTGGCTCCTTAGGAAGCCATTGCTCATATTTGAGTATTGTTTCTAAGTTATATACTATAAGCGTTCTTATGTATAATATTTGATATAGTCTTATTTTGAAAGCACCGGAAGTTGAGCAGTTGGTGTCTTCCTGTTTAACGAGTAAACACTGCATAGCTACATCTGTTCTCTCTACTGCGTTTTTGGCCAGTACAGCATGTAATTTGATGTGAAGGGTGTATTTCGTTTATGTATATATAGTACTATGTTTCATGTTGTGTTTGGAGGTTTATTGCAAGAAAGGTCACCGAGAAGCAGACATGTTCACAAATCATTTTTTGCAAGTCCAAGTCAAGTCTCAAGTCTTGAGAAGGCCTGTCGCAATAATCAATTAATCGCACAAAAAATTCTAATCACTTGATTAATTAAAAAAAGTGCAATAATTTTCGTGCTTGCTTGTTTCTCCTTGTGTTTTCATCTCCGTCACTGAGACGGTATAGCTTAAAGGTCGCTATTATATCTATGGAATTATCATTATCTTGAACTGCTAAATGAAAAATACAATTAAAAAAAGCACACGCAAAAAATTTTTCCAGATAAATTTTGCTTTTTTAGTTTTTTTTCTTTCAAAAACAACAATTTTCTTACAGTATTTACCTGACATTTATGGTTACAAATTTTTCTAGTTTTAGCAGTAAATGTCTGCTCTTTTATTTTTAAGTGAAAATGAGGACTGTGGAAAAAAAAAACAATCACAATCCTGCCTTTTATTAATACATATGAGGTTAGCAACTACAAGAGATAAAGAAAAACCCTAAACAAATAGCAGGACAATAACAATACTTTTATAAAAGAAAGATTGTGGCAATAACTTTTTGTAACTTAATGACTTGGCGGGCAGTATTTTCAATTCAATTCAGTTTATTTATTTAGCGCCAATTTACAACATTATTCACAACATATTCCTCCTCTACCACTGCCATGAAGCTTTTAAAGCTGGGCTTGTCGATCAAAGACAAGGGGAGGTTGCATGAAATAATAAGGTCCTGAATTATTGCCTTATGTCTGTGATGTCCCTGGCTGTACACCTGCACTGCACTGTGGCTGATAAAATTAGATGTGGTGGACCAAGCATTGTGTATTTTTTTCTAAAGAAACTGCAGTTTGCTGCTCTTTTATTCCCGCCTTATGTAAAGTTTTTGTAGCCAAAGGTTATTATGAACAGTGGCACCGAAACAGGGGGGGTAATCATCGCTTCCATACCTGTATGGGTTGCATGCATGCATGAGCACGGGCATGTATGTCACGTACTGTTGCGTCAGTGACGTCAGTGTGTTGCACAGGGAAAAATATGATTTATGGTTTTCTTTCATTTAAATGTTAGTTTTATGCTTTGCATGTTTGGAGAGGAAGATATGGTTTGTTTTTCTTTGTATTTTCTTTTTGAGCTTTGCATGTTTTGATGTTTCTTTTTTATATGATTGTTTTCCTTTATTTTAGACTTTTGAATTTTTCCTGCATGTTGGGTTGTTTTGGTTTGTTTTCTCTTGTGACAATCCATGCGCACTGGACTGAAGTAGTTGTCTGAGGAGGCGGAGTGCATTAATTGCGCTGCGTAATTGCTGCGCTCAGGTGTGAGCAAGGGCTGATTAAAGCCGACATAAAAGGAGTCTGAAGGAAAGGAGAAGGAGAAGGGAATCGGCAGGTGACAGAGACGGACGCGCTGCCGGGGGAGATGCAGGCGGGATCCGTGCGCCAGGAGCAGTGTTGTGCCTGAACGCGTTCATTGAACGAAAGTTCATGAAGTCGTTCATATTTTGGGCGAACGTGAACTGAACATACTGTATTACTGCCTGATTAACGTTATTGTGAACTCGCTCCTTCTGGTGTCTGTGAACGACACGCTCTCTCAGTTCAACTCCGTTCAATAGGTTGCCAGATTTCTATAGAGCCCTCCAGGTGAAACCCCGGCTAAATCACACAGTAAACAGGCCTTAATATAGGGGAACCATATTTTCATTTGGGTGGGGGTGGGGTGGGGGGGGGGTGTTGAAAGAACAAATGTTCTTCCTCACCGACCACCTCACCCAGGTGGTCGGTGAGGATGATGGCAACAATCTTACATTTCTATGCAAACTTTGCCCGCCGGCTTTCAGTAAAAAAATCCGCACTTCAGTAACCTTCAATTCCTACCTCAGCCTGGTCCCTCAGTTTGTGTTAGTAAAATGTTCTTAAGGGTTTTACTATTCATGTAACTTGTTTGTTAAACCTGCCTGGTATAATTTTCCAGGATTCCAGGATTCCTTTTTAGTATGTACTGAAATGGAATTTCAAATTGAAAAAAATATTAAAATTAAAGAAACATTTGCACCTTAAAGACTACTTTCCTGTTTTTCTTTTAATAATTCATCATAAAAAAGACCATTCAAGCAGCAAATTTTTCCTGATGTTTTTGAGAATATACTGTAGGGGTGAAAGCTGCAGCTGCTACTAGTGTGAAGTGAATGGACAGCAACAAAGCATTAAAGAAACAATGGGGAAATGCTGTCCCCTCAATGCTAATGTAAACCCTGGTTGGATAAGGATTCAAAACTGGATAGGATGAAATCTGACGCACAGTTTCAGAGTTACAACTGATAAAATAATTGCTGTCTGTGGTTCTACAGTAGGCTATGGTGTAATTGAGCAATATATGAAAAAGAAAAAGAACTATGAACTAGTTAATTTTTTGGAACTGTGAACTTAGTTCAAAATTTTGAATTATGAACTATGAACTGAACTAGTTCATTTTAAAATGTGTGAACTGAACTTTGAGCTTGTTCACGTAGAAAGAGAACTTTGCCAACACTGGCCAGGAGGGTGCACAGATGGCCCAGTAAGGAGTATTAGAGCAGAGGAGGAACCTCGCCTGTAAGTAGCGCTCCCCCTCGCTTAAAGCATAAACAGGACTATATCTTCCGACGGGGTTTTGGCGCGTGGATGCTGGCGTTCTCCCTGCTTCTCTTTTTAGCTGGATCGGTCTGGAAAGGGGTGTGGCACGCCAGGGAGTGGAACCTTGCCGGAGGGCCGCTGAGTCAGCTGTGGATCAGTCAGTGGGTGCTCTAGGCCGATCACTCGCACCAGAAGCAGCATAACAAGCGGAGCCCAACTTCCAGCCTCTGATTTTTAAGGAAAACTCTTGAATGTTAGGTTTTATCAGGAGAAGAAAAGGACTGTTTTATTATGCCACTTTTGCTGTGGCTTTTTGTATAAATAAAACACTTGAACTTGAGTGCTTCACCGTTTGGGTTTTTGAGTTGTTTGCTCCGCCTTGTGTCAAAGACTGAGTGTGGGGCCATACTGGCCACAAGTGCTATTTTTTTGTTTTTTGTTTTTTACACCTCTTCTGTGTGCGGGTAAGGCGAGCGGCGATCAGTCAAGTTAGTAAAACAAAAAACACTTGAATAAGTGTTTTTACACTGGAATAAAATATTGTTCACAAGTCGGAAATCCCGAGTCTCAGTCGAGTCTGAAGTCCTTCAAATGCAAGTCTAAGTCGAGTCTGAAGTCATTAAATATGCGACTTAAGCGCGACTCGAGTACGAGTCACAAACTCGAGTCCCCATCTCTGCCGAGAAGAAAAGTTTAAAAAGACGCTAGCATACGCGCTAAGTAGCCACTAACATACGCGCTAACTAGCCGTTAGCGATGCCGCTAGCTAGCGGCTAATGTTAACATGTCATTATGTGTTTCTGTGCATATTCAGGGAATATGTTGAGTTTATTATTTAGGAGAATTGTGTCTGTATATTTGGAATTGTGCCTGTTCACACAAAGACTTCTGCACATTATTTCTTTGTTGCAGTTTTACCAATCATCCATCCATCCATACCAGCCAATAAATCCAAAGAAAAGGCTTATGGTGTGGTTATTGGAAATGATGGTTATCTACCTGCTAAGCTAAGAGTGAGGGCAGGACATAAAATATTTTTTTGTCACTAAAATGTTTTTAAGCTCAACATGTCGAGTATTAAAATTCAAAACCTTTATTCACAAATATGCTCTGTTTTTTGCGAAGTGGAGCCAGCTAATCTTGTTCGCGTATGCAAATTAGCCATGTGCTTTCCCGCAGTTAATAACACGGGCAACGCGGAACAGATTGCGTGAAGACATCAGGTCTTCACTGCTGTTTGTGGACCTTAACAGACCTCCTCTGGACAAATTCGACCCATTTCCATTCATCAGAAACTGGATTAAAGCAGGACATGTGCGTGCATGAAAGAGAGAGACAGACAGACAGACAGGCAGAAAGGCAGTCTTTGTGCATGTGTGTGTTTTAATAGACTGACTTTCAGTTCAGGCTTTTGCCCGCTCAACCAGATTCACAGAAAGCTTCATCCACCGAGCTGTCAGGAAGCTGAGCCCCACTCAAAAAAAAAAAAAAAAATCACTCCGGACAAACTGTCTCCTGCACTACTATTAATACTATATTTATTTACTGTTATTTTGCACTGTTACTGTTACAAATGCTATATCTTACATAATTGGTAATAATAATAATTTTTCTGCTGCCATTACCATCTGCCTTTTTGCACTAGCATAAGTATTGCATATTTTATATTATTGTACATTTTATATTTTATTGTGAAATTTAATGTTTAAATTTTAGTATTAGGAACTGATCTTATCTGTTGTGCCTGTGCACTTTATCTGCTTCACTGTTGGTGAATGAGAAACGTCCTCTCGAGTCCTTGTATGTCTGGTAAATGTGAAGAATTGACATTAAAGCTGACTGACTTTGAAATGTTATAGGCCTACTGCATATTGAGAAAATTTAGATCGGTATTGCGCAACAATCGGGAGATGGGGACCCCCCCCAAATATTGACAGGTATTTCGCACACTGCATAATTGTATGCCATGCCCACAGTGTAAATATGGCTATCTTAAGGCAGTCTTTTGTACAGTGATGCAGGTCATACATTAAAAAATTTTCGTACAATTTTTTTCTCTTAGAAATTGAAAAGGTGCATTTAAATGTTATAGAGCTAAACATGTTAAGTTGGTGACCTGTTATGTTATTATTATTGTCTTGTTGCTGCATTTATTTTGTCAGGGAAAACTAATCCTGAGTCAGTTAAAAGTCAGGGAAATCTGAAATGATGTCAGACTGTGGAAACCCTGTATAAAATAACTATGTCTAATGATTCTCTAGAAAAGTCACATTATATTAATAGTATTATCTTGTATAAACATACCGTGACTCTAAAATAAAAGTGATTCATTTGAATATGAAGATAACTTTCAGATAAAGGGTTCATTAATACTGGTTCAAGGAAAACTATTCTCTCTTCTGCAACTGTTCACCTTCATTCACTCTCTAATCACAAACCTACAAGTTTTAAGAGAACTGATGTCATAGTTGCACATCAGGATATATGAAATAACTGAGGTAAATAAAAATTGATGCATGGAGAAGGATTTATTCATGTTAGACATAAAGTAATAATTAATGAAAACACCTTATGTTTTTCAGTAAACTTCTTTACCAGTTTACACACCACATACCATGATGTCCATTCCGATTTACTAAACACCTCAAGCTCAGTCAATCAAGTGGAAATCAGTGAGTGGAATTTGAAAAAAAATATTTAAAACTTTTTAAACAGTTTGTGTTTTTGATTTTGCAATATCCTGTATTTAATAATTTTGTTGTCTAATTTAAGTTTGTTTAATTTTTTTCTTTACTTTCTCATTTTCAAACTTGGTTTTATACATTTGATCAATTGCTTTATATGCAAATTGTGCTTCATGGATGAAATTTTGTATATTTCTGGGGGCGGAGCAATGAGGCATTTCTATTGGTCTGCTGGACGTTAGCAACAACACCTTATTGGTCAATGTGTGAATCAAGAGCGAGCATTTGTATTCGGCTGAGAGAATGAAATGTTTAAAAACTCAATCTAAGAAAGACAAATTTAAAAATATAAAATATGTAAAAATGATGAAAGATAAAGGTTGAAATTATAAAATTTGTAAAAAAAAAAAATTTATTTATTTTAAAATTTTAATTTATTTTAAAATTATGTATTTTCCACATTTTATTTCTGGATTCTTTTTTATTTCCATTTACAAATCTTGTTCTTTACTTTGCAACAAAAATGGAGCTAAATTCCCTCCATAGCTCTAGGAGTGGATGTTCTGTCAGCGAATGTGTTCTGTAAGTTTTCCTCCCATATCATTTTTAAGCTGTAGGCCAACACACCTGCTCTTTTCTCTGGAAAACAAGTTGATGTTCAAGGTATATGAAAAAGAGGCAGGAATGCAAATTCAGAGTTAAATTTTAGGGAACCAAATGTTGCAGAAATGTTATCTTATATTAAAGGTATAGTGGAGGATTTTCTTTTTAAAGGTGGATCATCAAAGTTAGTGGTCCTCCTAATTGTTGATCATTCTGGTGATATGTTTAAGTTGGGCCGTCCTGCGTGCTCGAACCCATTTCCAATTATTTTCAGTCTAACATAGTGGAAAAATTACAAATCTTCTTTTGGAAAGTGAGCTTGTATGAAGGATGCAAACTTTTAAACAGAGTGTGCGCGAGGAGAAATGGGCTCATGCACGCTCTCGCATGTGTTTAATAGTTGTTCCCCTTTAAGTTCAGGGTTGTGCATGTGCATTTTTTTTTAAGTGCAGAAGGCAGGTCTTTTTAAAAATATACAAAAATCCACCACTATACCTTTAACATTACTAACATTAGATGTGTTTGAGAAACACAATCAGTTAATTTCCTATTGTGATTTGATGAATGTTCATTAAATTATAAAATCCAAAAAAATGTTATGCTACATGACAATGATTACATGACATGGTTTGACAATAAAAGGTTTGCAGTTACCTTGTATGTAAAAAAATCTGATAATTATGCATTTTTCCTCCAGAAATTGCAAAAACCTAATTCCTTGCTGCCAAGATTTTATTCTATCAAATCTCTGGTGATGCAGGATCAGTGGATTCATGGGAAAGTATCATTTTTTCTTGTCAAAGTATTTGGTGGTTCATGTTTTATAACTAAAAAGAGGGGTTTTAGATTTCTCTCAGTCTGCATCCTCTATTAGTGCTTCCTAAATAGATCTGCTATAGAGTGTAAACAATTGTCCAATGAACTCTTTCATAAATGGAAATGCTAAAAAATATCAAAAAGAATAAAACTTTGAAAAGCTAATTTAGAAAAAGTTTTGAGAGTAACTTTGCTTTTTGCTCCGATTTTTTTATGATTTATTGTTTTCACAGCTGGGATAAATGCCAAATTCTCAAATGTCAACATTTTTAGGATGGACAGCTGGGCACCATGAAGATGGTTTTTTAAACAGAAACATTTTGTGGTTTTACTGCAAGAACTTCATTGTACCTGAGTGCAGATCGCATCTAGATCGATATCGTTGGTATAAATCCCCAGAAAATCTCACCGTGATTTGAGTTTTTTTAAATCTGAGGCCTTTAAACTCATTCAGCAACATGGAGACCCCTGCTCTTGTCTCTGGAAAACAAGGTGATGTTCAAGGTATATGAAAAAGAAACAGGAATTCCTATTCAGAGTTAAATTTTAGGGAACCAAACGTTGCAGTGGTGTTATATTATATGTTTGAGTAACACATTGATGATCCTGTTATTTGATGAACGTTCATTAAATTGTAAAGTCCAAAAAACTTGTTTAACTACATTTAATGGAAAAACATTAAATCAGTTGACAATTAAAGGTTTGTAGTTACCTTTATGTAAAAATGTTATTATTTATTTCGATTATTTTTCCTCCAAAAATTGCAAAATCTAATTCCTTGGTGCCAAGATTTTATTCTATCAAATCTCTGGTGATGCAGGATCAGTGGATTCATGGGAAAGTGTCATTTTTTCTTGTCAAAGTATTTGGTGGCTCATGTTTTATAACTAAAAAGAGGGGTTTTAGATTTCTCTCAGTCTGCATCCTCTATTAGTGCTTCCTAAATAGATCTGCTATTTGTCCAATGAACTCTTTCAGATAACCAGAGCGTCTCTGTTGGACCCAGCAGCCTTCTGGATGAACCAAGCTGCAGGAAAAGAAAGGCGGAGGCTGTCACAGAGTTGGAAAACAAGAAGTTATGCAAACAGAGTTGCAACAACTTCAGCCACCTCACAGCTGGACAAGATCACTCTGCGTCTGTAGAGTTTGTGAGAGAGTACCAAAAGGTACCAAAATAAATACCAAAAGTACCAAAATACATACATATATATATATATATATATATACAGAAGAGCTATATGTGTATATATTTTAACCCTTTTTTATTTTTATCTTTATTTGTGTTGTTGGATGTGTGTGTATATATATAAAACTGTAACTGGAGCGTGTAACTAAAGTAATTTCCCTCTGGGATTATTAAAGTATTTCTGATTCTGATTGTGAAAAGGGAAAGAGCAATTCTACTGGACAGGGACCAGCCAGCATAGTAGTGATAAGCAGCCCCAGTATCAGCCTCAGGGAGCCAGAGGAAGAGCTGGAACCCATTAGGGAGAGGAAGAGAAAGGCCAATGT